>NW_027182443.1:2412318-2713858 GCF_040938575.1 Ambystoma mexicanum
GACCCTTCCTATAGCAAGAGATGTGATATCCAAATCCTTCCCATTCCAATCCTGAGACCCTTCCTATAACATGAGATGTCATATCCAACTCCTTCCCATTCCAACCTGAGACACTTCCTATAGCATGAGAAGGGATATCCAACTCCTTCCCAATCCAATCCTGAGACCCTTCCGATAGCAGAGATGTGATATCTCAATGCTTATACCAAACCTGAGACCCTTCCTATGGCATGAGATGTGATATCCAACTCCTTGCCATTCAAATCCTGAGACCCTTCCTATAGCATGAGAAGGGATATCCAACTCCTTCCCAATCCAATCCTGAGACCCTTCCGATAGCAGATACGTGATATCTCAATGCTTCTACCAAACCTGAGACCCTTCCTTTAGCATGAGATGTGATATCCAAATCCTTCACATTCCAATCCTGAGACCCTTCCTATAGCATGAGATGTGATATCTCAATGCTTCTAATACCAAACCTGAGATCCTTCCTATAACATGAGATGTGATATCCAATTCCTTCCCATTCCAAACCTGAGACCCTTCCTATTGGATGAGATGTGATATCCAACTCCTTCCCATTCCAACCCTGAGACCCTTCCTATAGCATGAGATGTGATGTCTCAATGCTTCTAATACCAAGCCTGAGATCCTTCCTATAACATGAGATGTGATATCCAACTCCTTCCATTCCAATCCTGAGACCCGTCTTATAGCATGAGATGTGATATCTCAATGCTTCTAATACCAAACCTGAGATCCTTCCTCTAACATGAAATGTGATATCCAACTCCTTCCCTTTCCAAACCTAAGAGCCTATCTATAGCATGAGATGTGATATCCAAGTCCTTCCCATTCCAACCCTTAGACCCTTCCTACAGCATGCAATATGATATCTCAATGATTCTAATAACAAACCTGAGACCCGTCCTATAACATGAGATGGGATATCCAACTCCTTCCCATTCCAATCCTGAGACACTTCCGATAGCAGAGATGTGATATCTCAATGCTTATACCAAACCTGAGACCCTTCCTATAACATGAGATGTGATATCCAAATCCTTCCCGTTCCAAACCTGAGACCCTTCCTTTAGCATGAGATGTGATATCCAAATCCTTCCTGTTCCAAACCTGAGACCCTTCCTTTAGCATGAGATGTGATATCCAGCTCCTTCCCATTCCAATCCTGAGATACTTCCGATAGCATGAGATGTGATATCTCAATGCTTCTAATATCAAAACTGAGACCCTCCCTATAGCATGATATGTGATATCTAAGTCCTTCCCATTCCAATCCTGAGACACTCCCTATAGCATGAGATGTGATATCCAACTCTTTCCCATTCCAATCCTGAGACCCTTCCTATAGCATGAGATATGATATCTCAATACTTCTAATACCAAACGTGAGATCCTTCCGATAACATGAGATGTGATATCCAAATCCTTCCCCTTCCAAACCTGAGACCCTCCCTTTAGCATGAGATGTGATATCCAACTCCTTCCCATTCCAATCCTGAGACCCTTCTGATAGCATGAGATGTGATATCTCAATGCTTCTAATACCAAACCTGAGATCCTTCCGATAGCATGAGATGTGATATCTCAATGCTTCTATTACCAAACCTGAGATCCTTCCTATAACATGAGATGTGATATCCAAATCCTTCCCCTTCCAAACCTGAGACCCTCCCTTTAGCATGAGATGTGATATCCAACTCCTTCCCATTCCATTCCTGAGACCCTTCTGATAGCATGAGATGTGATATCTCAATGCCTCTAATACCAAACCTGAGATCCTACCTCTAACATGAAATGTGATATCCAACTCTTTCCCCTTCCAAACCTGAGAGCCTTCCTATAGCATGAGATGTGATATCCAAGTCCTTCCCATTCCAATCCTGAGACCCTTCCTATAGCTTGAGATGTGATATCCAACTCCTTCCCATTCCAATTCTGAGACCCTTCCTATACTCTGAGACTTGATATCTCAATGCTTCTAATACCAAACCTGAGACCCGTAATATAACATGAGATGTGATATCCATCCAAATCCTTCCCCTTCCAAACCTTAGACCATTCCTTTATCATGAGATGTGATATCCAACTCCTTCCCATTCCAATCCTGAGACCCTTCCGATATCATGAGATGTGATATCTCAAAGCTTCTAATATCAAACTTGAGACCCTCCCTATAGCATGAGATGTGATATCCAAGTCCTTCCCATTCCAATCCTGAGACCCTTCCTATAGTATGAGATGTGATATCTCAATGCTTCTAATACCAAACCTGAAACCCTTCCTATAACATGAGATGGGAATATCCAACTCCTTCCCATTCCAATCCTGAGACCCTTCCGATAGCAGAGATGTGATATCTCAATGCTTATACCAAACCTGAGACCCTTCCTATGGCATGAGATGTGATATCCAACTCCTTGCCATTCAAATCCTGAGACCCTTCCTATAGCATGAGAAGGGATATCCAACTCCTTCCCAATCCAATCCTGAGACCCTTCCGATAGCAGAGACGTGATATCTCAATGCTTCTACCAAACCTGAGACCCTTCCTTTAGCATGAGATGTGATATCCAAATCCTTCACATTCCAATCCTGAGACCCTTCCTATAGCATGAGATGTGATATCTCAATGCTTCTAATACCAAACCTGAGATCCTTCCTATAGCATGAGATGTGATATCCAATTCCTTCCCATTCCAAACCTGAGACCCTTCCTATTGGATGAGATGTGATATCCAACTCCTTCCCATTCCAACCCTGAGACCCTTCCTATAGCATGAGATGTGATGTCTCAATGCTTCTAATACCAAACCTGAGATCCTTCCTATAACATGAGATGTGATATCCAACTCCTTCCATTCCAATCCTGAGACCCGTCCTATAGCATGAGATGTGATATCTCAATGCTTATACCAAACCTGAGACCCTTCCTATAGCATGAGATGTGATATCCAACTACTTCCCATTCCAATTCTGAGACCCTTCCTATAGCATGAGATGTGATATCTCAATGCTTCTAATACCAAACCTGAGATCCTTCCTCTAACATGAAATGTGATATCCAACTCCTTCCCTTTCCAAACCTAAGAGCCTATCTATAGCATGAGATGTGACATCCAAGTCCTTCCCATTCCAATCCTTAGACCCTTCCTACAGCATGCAATATGATATCTCAATGATTCTAATAACAAACCTGAGACCCGTCCTATAGCATGAGATATGATATCCAAGTCCTTCCCATTCCAATCCTGAGACCCTTCCTATAACATGAAATGTGATATCCAACTCCTTCTCATTCCAACCTGAGACCCTTCCTATAGCATGAGATGGGATATCCAACTTCTTCCAAATCCAATACTGATACCCTTCCGATAGCATGAGATGTGATATCCCAATGCTTCTACCAAACCTGAGACCCATACTATGGCATGAGATGTGATATCAAACTCCTTCCCATTCCAATCCTGAGACCCTTCCTATAGCTTGAGGTGTGATATCCAACTCCTTCCCATTCCAATTCTGAGACCCTTCTTATACCATGAGACTTGATATCTCAATGCTTCTAATACCAAACCTGAGACCCGTCCTATAACATGAGATGTGATATCCAAATCCTTCCCCTTCCAAACCTTAGACCCTTCCTTTATCATGAGATGTGATATCCAACTCCTTCCCATTCCAATCCTGAGACCCTTCCGATATCATGAGATTTGTTATCTCAATGATTCTAATATCAAACTTGAGACCCTCCCTATAGCATGAGATGTGATATCTCTATGCTTCTAATACCAAACCTGAGACCCTTCCTATAACATGAGATGGGATATCCAACTCCTTCCCATTCCAATCCTGAGACCCTTCCGATAGCAGAGTTGTGATATCTCAATGCTTATACCAAACCTGAGAACCTTCCTATGGCCTGAGATGTCATATACAACTCCTTCCCATTCCAATCCTGAGACCCTTCCTTTAGCATGAGATGTGATATCTCAATGCTTATACCAAATCTGAGACCCTTCCTATAGCATGAGATGTGATATCCAATTCCTTCCCATTCCAATCCTGAGCCGCTTCCGATAGCATAGATGTGATATCTCAATGCTTATACCAAACCTGAGACCCTTCCTATAACATGAGATGTGATATCCAACTCGTTCCCGTTCCAAACCTGAGACACTAACTATAGTATATGTGATATCCAACTCCTTCCCATTCCAAACATGAGACCCTTCCTATAGCAAGAAAGTAATATCCAACTCCTACCCATTCCAAACCTGAGACCCTTCCTATAGCAAGAGATGTGATATCCAAATCCTTCCCATTCCAATCCCGAGACCCTTCCTATAACATGAGATGTGATATCCAACTCCTTCCCATTCCAACCTGAGACACTTCCTATAGCATGAGAAGGGATATCCAACTCCTTCCCAATCCAATCCTGAGACCCTTCCGATAGCAGAGATGTGATATCTCAATGCTTATACCAAACCTGAGACCCTTCCTATGGCATGAGATGTGATATCCAACTCCTTACCATTCAAATCCTGAGACCCTTCCTATAGCATGAGATGTGATATCTCTATGCTTCTAATACCAAACCTGAGACCCTTCCGATAACATGAGATGTGATATGCAACTCCTTCCCATTCCAATCCTGAGACCCTTCCGATAGCAGAGATGTGATATCTCAATGCTTATACCAAACCTGAGAACCTTCCTATGGCCTGAGATGTCAAATACAACTCCTTCCCATTCCAATCCTGAGACCCTTCCTTTAGCATGAGATGTGATATCTCAATGCTTATACCAAATCTGAGACCCTTCCTATAGCATGAGATGTGATATCCAATTCCTTCCCATTCCAATCATGAGACCCTTCCTATAGCATGAGATGTGATATCTCAATGCTTATACCAAACCTGAGAGCCTACCTATAGCATGAGATGTGATATCCAAGTCCATTCCATTCCAATCCTTAGACCCTTCCTACAGCATGCGATGTGATATCTCAATGATTCTAATACCAAACCAGAGACTCTTCCTATAACATGAGATGTGATATCCAATTCCTTCCCATTCCAAACCTGAGACCCTTCCTATTGGATGAGATGTGATATCCAACTCCTTCCCATTCCAACCCTGAGACCCTTCCTATAGCATGAGATGTGATGTCTCAATGCTTCTAATACCAAACCTGAGATCCTTCCTATAACATGAGATGTGATATCCAACTCCTTCCATTCCAATCCTGAGACCCGTCCTATAGCATGAGATGTGATATCTCAATGCTTATACCAAACCTGAGACCCTTCCTATAGCATGAGATGTGACATCCAAGTCCTTCCCATTCCAATCCTGGGACCCTTCCTATAACATGAGATGTGATATCCAACTCCTTCCCATTCCAACCTGAGACACTTCCTATAGCATGAGAAGGGATATCTCACTGCTTATACCAAACCTGAGACCCTTCCCATAGCATGAGATGTGATATCCAACTGCTTCCCATTCCAATCCTGAGACCCTTCCTATAGCATGAGATGTGATATCTCAATGCTTCTAATATCAAACCTGAGATCCTTCCTCTAACATGAAATGTGATATCCAACTCCTTCCCTTTCCAAACCTAAGAGCCTATCTATAGCATGAGATGTGATATCCAAGTCCTTCCCATTTCAACCCTTAGACCCTTCCTACAGCATGCAATATGATATCTCAATGATTCTAATAACAAACCTGAGACCCGTCCTATAACATGAGATGGGATATCCAACTCCTTCCCATTCCAATCCTGAGACACTTCTGATAGCAGAGATGTGATATCTCAATGCTTATACCAAACCTTAGACCCTTCCTATAACATGAGATGTGATATCCAAATCCTTCCCGTTCCAAACCTGAGACCCTTCCTTTAGCATGAGATGTGATATCCAGCACCTTCCCATTCCAATCCTGAGACACTTCCGATAGCATGAGATGTGATATCTCAATGCTTCTAATATCAAAACTGAGACCCTCCCTATAGCATGATATGTGATATCTAAGTCCTTCCCATTCCAATCCTGAGACCCTCCCTATAGCATGAGATGTGATATCTCACTGCTTATACCAAACCTGAGACCCTTCCCATAGCATGAGATGTGATATCCAACTCCTTCCCATTCCAATCCTCAGACCCTTCCTATAGCATGAGATGTGTATCTAAATGCTTCTAATATCAAAATTGAGATATCAAGTCTCAGAGTATAGGAAGGGTCTCAGAATTGGAATGGGAAGGAGTTGGATATCACATCTCAAGCTATAGGAAGGGTCTCAGGATTGGAATGGGAAGGACTTGGATATCACATCTCATGCTATAGGAAGGCTCTCAGGTTTGGAAAGGGACAGAGTTGGATATCACATTTCATGTTAGAGGTAGGATCTCAGGTTTGGTATTAGAGGTATTGAGATATCACATCTCATGCTATCAGAAGGGTCTCAGGAATGGAATGGGAAGGAGTTGGATATCACATCTCAAGCTAAAGGGAGGGTCTCAGGTTTGGAAGGGGAAGGATTTGGATATCACATCTCATGTTATAGGAAGGATCTCGGGTTTGGTATTAGAAGCATTGAGATATCACATCTCATGCTATAGGAAGGGTCTCAGGTTTGGAATGGGAAGGACTTGGATATCACATCTCATGCTATAGGTAGGGTCTCAAGTTTGATATTAGAAGCATTGAGATATCACATCTCATGCTATAGGAAGGGTCTGAGGATTGGAATGGGAAGGAGTTGGATATCACATCTCATGCTATGGGAAGGGTCTCAGGTTTGGTATAAGCAGTGAGATATCACATCTCATGCTATAGGAAGTGTCTCAGGATTGGAATGGGAAGGAGTTGGATATCACATCTCATGTTATAGGAAGGATCTCAGGTTTGGTATAAGCATTGAGATATCACATCTCTGCTATCGGAAGGGTCTCAGGATTGGAATGGGAAGGAGTTGGATATTCCCATCTCATGTTATAGGAAGGGTCTCAGGTTTGGTATTAGAAGCATTGAGATATCACATCTCATGCTATAGGAAGGGTCTCAGGATTGGAATGGGAAGGACTTGGATATCACATCTCATGCTATAGGGAGGGTCTCAAGTTTGATATTAGAAGCTTTGAGATATCACATCTCATGATATCGGAAGGGTCTCAGGATTGGAATGGGAAGGAGTTGGATATCACATCTCATGATAAAGGAAGGGTCTAAGGTTTGGAAGGGGAAGGATTTGGATATCACATCTCATGTTATATTACGGGTCTCAGGTTTGGTATTAGAAGCATTGAGATATCAAGTCTCATAGTATAGGAAGGGTCTCAGAATTGGAATGTGAAGGAGTTGGATATCACATCTCAAGCTATAGTAAGGGTCTCAGGATTGGAATGGGAAGGACTTGGATATCCCATCTCATGCTATAGGAAGGCTCTCAGGTTTGGAAGGGGAAAGAGTTGGATATCACATTTCATGTTAGAGGTAGGATCTCAGGTTTGGTATTAGAGGCTTTGAGATATCACATTTCATGCTATCAGAAGGGTCTCAGGAATGGAATGGGAAGGAGTTGGATATCACATCTCATGCTAAAGGGAGGGTCTCAGGATTGGAAGGGGAAGGATTTGGATATCACATCTCATGTTATAGGAAGGATCTCAGGTTTGGTATTAGAAGCATTGAGATATCACATCTCATGCTATCGGAAGGATCTCAGGTTTGGTTTTAGAAGCATTGAGATATCACATCTCATGCTATCAGAAGAGTCTCAGGATTGGAATAGGAAGGAGTTGGATATCACATCTCATGCTAAAGGGAGGGTCTCAGGTTTGGAAGGGGAAGGATTTGGATATCACATCTCATGTTATCGGAAGGATCTCACGTTTGGTATTAGAAGTATTGAGATATCATATCTCATGCTATAGGAAGGGTCTCAGGATTGGAATGGGAAGGAGTTGGATATCACATCTCATGCTATAGGGAGGGTCTCAGGATTGGAATGGGAAGGACTTAGATATCACATATCATGCTATAGGGAGGGTCTCAGTTTTGATATTAGAAGCATTGAGATATCACATCTCATGCTATCGGAAATGTCTCAGGATTGGAATGGGAAGGTGCTGGATATCACATCTCATGCTAAAGGAAGGGTCTCAGGTTTGGAACGGGAAGGATTTGGATATCACATCTCATGTTATAGGAAGGGTCTCAGGTTTGGTATAAGCATTGAGATATCACATCTCTGCTATAGGAAGTGTCTCAGGATTGGAATGGGAAGGAGTTGGATATCCCATCTCATGTTATAGGACGGGTCTCAGGTTTGTTATTAGAATCATTGAGATATCATATTGCATGCTGTAGGAAGGGTCTAAGGGTTGGAATGGGAAGGACTTGGATATCACATCTCATGCTATAGATAGGCTCTTAGGTTTGGAAAGGGAAGGAGTTGGATATCACATTTCATGTTAGAGGAAGGATCTCAGGTTTGGTATTAGAAGCATTGAGATATCACATCTCATGCTATAGGAAGGGTCTCAGGATTGGAATGGGAAGCAGTTGGATATCACATCTCATGCTATAGGAAGGGTCTCAGGTTTGGTATAAGCATTGAGATATCACATCTCATGCTATAGGACGGGTCTCAGGATTGGAATGGAAGGAGTTGGATATCACATCTCATGCTATAGGAAGGATCTCAGGTTTGGTATTAGAAGCATTGAGACATCACATCTCATGCTATAGGAAGGGTCTCAGGGTTGGAATGGGAAGGAGTTGGACATCACATCTCATCCAATAGGAAGGGTCTCAGGTTTGGAATGGGAAGGAATTGGATATCACATCTCATGTTATAGGAAGGATCTCAGGTTTGGTATTAGAAGCATTGAGATATCACATCTCATGCTATAGGAAGGGTCTCAGGATTGGAATGTGAAGGATTTGGATATCACATCTCATGCTAAAGGAAGGGTCTCAGGTTTGGTAGAAGCATTGAGATATCACGTCTCTGCTATCGGAAGGGTCTCAGGATTGGATTGGGAAGGAGTTGGATATCACATCTCATGCCATAGGAAGGGTCTCAGGTTTGGTATAAGCATTGAGATATCACATCTCTGCTATCGGAAGGGTCTCAGGACTGGATTGGGAAGGAGTTGGATATCCCTTCTCATGCTATAGGAAGTGTCTCAGGTTGGAATGGGAAGGAGTTGGATATCACATCTCATGTTATAGGAAGGGTCTCAGGATTGGAATGGGAAGGATTTGGATATCACATCTCTTGCTATAGGAAGGGTCTCAGGATTGGAATGGGTAGGACTTGGATATTACTTTCTTGCTATAGGAAGGGTCTCATGTTTGGAATGGGAAGGAGTTGGATATCACATATGCTATAGTTAGTGTCTCAGGTTTGGAACGGGAAGAAGTTGGATATCACATCTCATGTTATAGGAAGGGTCTCAGGTTTGTTATAAGCATTGAGATATCACATCTCTGCTATTGGAAGCGGATCAGGATTGGAATGGGAAGGAGTTGGATATCCCATCTCATGTTATAGGAAGAGTCTCTGGTTTGGTATTAGAATCATTGAGATATCACATCGCATGCTGTAGGAAGGGTCTAAGGATTGGAATGGGATGGACTTGGATATCACATCTCATGCTATAGGTAGGCTCTCAGGTTTGGTATAAGCATTGAGATATCACATCTCATGATATAGGAAGGGTCTCAGGATTGGAATGGGAAGGAATTGGATATCACATCTCATGCTATAGGAAGGGTCTCAGATTTGGTATAAGCATTGAGATATCACATCACATGCTAAAGGAAGGGTCTCAGGATTGGAATGGGAAGGAGTTGTATATGACATCTCAGGCCATAGGAAGGTTCTCAGGTTTGGTATAAGCATTGAGATATCACATCTCTGCTATCGGAAGGGTCTCAGGTTTGGAATGGGAAGGAGTTGGATATCCCATCTCATGTTATAGGAAGGGTCTCAGGTTTGGTATTAGAAGCATAGAGATATCACATCTCATGCTATAGGAAGGGTCTCAGGATTTGAATGGCAAGGAGTTGGATATCACATCTCATGCCATAGGAAGGGTCTCAGGTTTGGTATAAGCATTGAGATATCACATCTCTGCTATCGGAAGGGTCTCAGGATTGGATTGGGAAGGAGTTGGATATCCCTTCTCATGCTATAGGAAGGGTCTCAGGTTGGAATGGGAAGGAGTTGGATATCACATCTCATGTTATAGGAAGGGTCTCAGGATTGGAATGGGAAGGATTTGGATATCACATCTCTTGCTATAGGAAGGGTCTCAGGATTGGAATGGGTAGGAGTTGGATATTACTTTCTTGCTATAGGAAGGGTCTCATGTTTGGAATGGGAAGGAGTTGGATATCACATATGCTATAGTTAGTGTCTCAGGTTTGGAACGGGAAGGAGTTGGATATCACATCTCATGTTATAGGAAGGGTCTCAGGTTTGGTATAAGCATTGAGATATCACATCTCTGCTATCGGAAGCGGCTCAGGATTGGAATGGGAAGGAGTTGGATATCCCATCTCATGTTATAGGAAGAGTCTCTGGTTTGGTATTAGAATCACTGAGATATCACATCTCATGCTATAGGAAGGGTCTCAGGATTGGAATGGGAAGGACTTGGATGTCACATCTCATGCTATAGGGAGGGTCTCAAGTTTGATATTAGAAGCATTGAGATAACAAATCTCATGATATCGGAAGAGTCTCAGGATTGGAATGGGAAGGAGTTGGATATCACATCTCATGATAAAGGAAGGGTCTAAGGTTTGGAAGGGGAAGGATTTGGATATCACATCTCATGTTATAGGACGGGTCTCAGGTTTGGTATTAGAAGCATTGAGATATCAAGTCTCATGGTATAAGAAGGGTCTCAGAATTGGAATGGGAAGGAGTTGGATATCACACCTCAAGCTATAGGAAGGGTCTCAGGATTGGAATGGGAAGGAGTTTGATATCACATCTCATGCCATAGTATGGGTCTCAGGTTTGGTAGAAGCATTGGGATATCACATATCATGCTATCGGAAGGGTATCAGTATTGGATTTGGAAGAAGTTGGATATCCCATCTCATGCTATAGGAAGGGTCTCAGGTTGGAATGGGAAGGAGTTGGATATCACATTTCATGTCATAGGAAGGGTCTCAGGATTGGAATGGGAAGGACTTGGATATCATATCTCATGCTATAGGACGGGTCTCAGGTTTGTTATTAGAATCATTGAGATATCATATTGCATGTTGTAGGAAGGGTCTAAGGATTGGAATGGGAAGGACTTGGATATCACATCTCATGCTATAGATAGGCTCTTAGGTTTGGAAAGGGAAGGAGTTGGATATCACATTTCATGTTAGAGGAAGGATCTCAGGTTTGGTATTAGAAGCATTGAGATATCACATCTCATGCTATAGGAAGGGTCTCAGGATTGGAATGGGAAGTAGTTGGATATCACATCTCATGCTATAGGAAGGGTCTCAGGTTTGGTATAAGCATTGAGATATCACATCTCATGCTATAGGACGGGTCTCAGGATTGGAATGGAAGGAGTTGGATATCACATCTCATGTTATAGGAAGGATCTCAGGTTTGGTATTAGAAGCATTGAGACATCACATCTCATGCCATAGGAAGGGTCTCAGGGTTGGAATGGGAAGGAGTTGGATATCACATCTCATCCAATAGGAAGGGTCTCAGGTTTGGAATGGGAAGGAATTGGATATCACATCTCATGTTATAGGAAGGATCTCAGGTTTGGTATTAGAAGCATTGAGATATCACATCTCATGCTATACGAAGGGTCTCAGGATTGGAATGTGAAGGATTTGGATATCACATCTCATGCTAAAGGAAGGGTCTCAGGTTTGGTAGAAGCATTGAGATATCACGTCTCTGCTATCGGAAGGGTCTCAGGATTGGATTGGGAAGGAGTTGGATATCCCTTCTCATGCTATAGGAAGGGTCTCAGGATTTGAATGGCAAGGAGTTGGATATCACATCTCATGCCATAGGAAGGGTCTCAGGTTTGGTATAAGCATTGAGATATCACATCTCTGCTATCGGAAGGGTCTCAGGATTGGAATGGGAAGGAGTTGGATATTCCCATCTCATGTTATAGGAAGGGTCTCAGGTTTGGTATTAGATGCATTGAGATATCACATCTCATGCTATAGGAAGGGTCTCAGGATTGGAATGGGAAGGACTTGGATATCACATCTCATGCTATAGGGAGGGTCTCAAGTTTGATATTAGAAGCTTTGAGATATCACATCTCATGATATCGGAAGGGTCTCAGGGTTGGAATGGGAAGGAGTTGGATATCACATCTCATGATAAAGGAAGGGTCTAAGGTTTGGAAGGGGAAGTATTTGGATATCACATCTCATGTTATATTACGGATCTCAGGTTTGGTATTAGAAGCATTGAGATGTCAAGTCTCAGAGTATAGGAAGGGTCTCAGAATTGGAATGGGAAGGAGTTGGATATCACATCTCAAGCTATAGGAAGGGTCTCAGGATTGGAATGGGAAGGACTTGGATATCACATCTCATGCTATAGGAAGGCTCTCAGGTTTGGAGGGGGAAAGAGTTGGATATCACATTTCATGTTAGAGGTAGGATCTCAGGTTTGGTATTAGAGGCATTGAGATATCACATCTCATGCTATCAGAAGGGTCTCAGGAATGGAATGGGAAGGAGTTGGATATCACATCTCATGCTAAAGGGAGGGTCTCAGGTTTGGAAGGGGAAGGATTTGGATATCACATCTCATGTTATAGGAAGGATCTCAGGTTTGGTATTAGAAGCATTGAGATATCACATCTCATGCTATCGGAAGGATCTCAGGTTTGGTATTAGAAGCATTGAGATATCACATCTCATGCTATCAGAAGGGTCTCAGGATTGGAATGGGAAGGAGTTGGATATCACATCTCATGCTAAAGGGAGGGTCTCAGGTTTGGAAGGGGAAGGATTTGGATATCACATCTCATGTTATCGGAAGGATCTCACGTTTGGTATTAGAAGTATTGAGATATCATATCTCATGCTATAGGAAGGGTCTCAGGATTGGAATGGGAAAGAGTTGGATATCACATCTCATGCTATAGGGAGTGTCTCAGGATTGGAATGGGAAGGACTTAGATATCACATATCATGCTATAGGGAGGGTCTCAGTTTTGATATTAGAAGCTTTGAGATATCACATCTCATGCTATCGGAAGTGTCTCAGGATTGGAATGGGAAGGAGCTGGATATCACATCTCATGCTAAAGGAAGGGTCTCAGGTTTGGAACGGGAAGGATTTGGATATCACATCTCATGTTATAGGAAGGGTCTCAGGTTTGGTATAAGCATTGAGATATCACATCTCTGCTATCGGCAGTGTCTCAGGATTGGAATGGGAAGGAGTTGGATATCCCATCTCATGTTATAGGACGGGTCTCAGATTTGTTATTAGAATCATTGAGATATCATATTGCATGCTGTAGGAAGGGTCTAAGGTTTGGAATGGGAAGGACTTGGATATCACATCTCATGCTATAGATAGGCTCTTAGGTTTGGAAAGAGAAGGAGTTGGATATCACATTTCATGTTAGAGGAAGGATCTCAGGTTTGGTATTAGAAGCATTGAGATATCACATCTCATGCTATAGGAAGGGTCTCAGGATTGGAATGGGAAGTAGTTAGATATCACATCTCATGCTATAGGAAGGGTCTCAGGTTTGGTATAAGCATTGAGATATCACATCTCATGCTATAAAACGGGTCTCAGGTTTGGAATGGAAGGAGTTGGATATCACATCTCATGTTATAGGAAGGATCTCAGGTTTGGTATTAGAAGCATTGAGACATCACATCTCATGCTATAGGAAGGGTCTCAGCGTTGGAATGGGAAGGAGTTGGATATCACATCTCATCCAATAGGAAGGGTCTCAGGTTTGGAATGGGAAGGAATTGGATATCACATCTCATGTTATAGGAAGGATCTCAGGTTTGGTATTAGAAGCATTGAGATATCACATCTCATGCTATAGGAAGGGTCTCAGGATTGGAATGTGAAGGATTTGGATATCACATCTCATGCTAAAGGAAGGGTCTCAGGTTTGGTAGAAGCATTGAGATATCACGTCTCTGCTATCGGAAGGGTCTCAGGATTGGATTGGGAAGGAGTTGGATATCCCTTCTCATGCTATAGGAAGGGTCTCAGGATTTGAATGGCAAGGAGTTGGATATCACATCTCATGCCATAGGAAGGGTCTCAGGTTTGGTATAAGCATTGAGATATCACATCTCTGCTATCGGAAGGGTCTCAGGATTGGATTGGGAAGGAGTTGGATATCCCTTCTCATGCTATAGGAAGTGTCTCAGGTTGGAATGGGAAGGAGTTGGATATCACATCTCATGTTATAGGAAGGGTCTCAGGATTGGAATGGGAAGGATTTGGATATCACATCTCTTGCTATAGGAAGGGTCTCAGGATTGGAATGGGTAGGAGTTGGATATTACTTTCTTGCTATAGGAAGGGTCTCATGTTTGGAATGGGAAGGAGTTGGATATCACATATGCTATAGTTAGTGTCTCAGGTTTGGAACGGGAAGGAGTTGGATATCACATCTCATGTTATAGGAAGGGTCTCAGGTTTGGTATAAGCATTGAGATATCACATCTCTGCTATCGGAAGCGGCTCAGGATTGGAATGGGAAGGAGTTGGATATCCCATCTCATGTTATAGTAAGAGTCTCTGGTTTGGTATTAGAATCATTGAGATATCACATCGCATGCTGTAGGAAGGGTCTAAGGATTGGAATGGGATGGACTTGGATATCACATCTCATGCTATAGGTAGGCGCTCAGGTTTGGTATAAGCATTGAGATATCACATCTCATGCTATAGGAAGGGTCTCAGGATTGGAATGGGAAGGATTTGGATATCACATCTCATGCTATAGGAAGGGTCTCAGATTTGGTATAGGCATTGAGATATCACATCTCATGCTAAAGGAAGGGTCTCAGGATTGGAATGTTAAGGAGTTGTATATGTCATCTCAGGCCATAGGAAGGGTCTCAGGTTTGGTATAAGCATTGAGATATCACATCTCTGCTATCGGAAGGGTCTCAGGATTGGAATGGGAAGGAGTTGGATATCCCATCTCATGTTATAGGAAGGGTCTCAGGTTTGGTATTAGAAGCATAGAGATATCACATCTCATGCTATAGGAAGGGTCTCAGGATTGTAATGGGAAGGACTTGGATGTCACATCTCATGCTATAGGGAGGGTCTCAAGTTTGATATTAGAAGCATTGAGATAACAAATCTCATGATATCGGTAGGGTCTCAGGATTGGAATGGGAAGGAGTTGGATACCACATCTCACGATAAAGGAAGGGTCTAAGGTTTGGAAGGGGAAGGATTTGGATATCACATCTCATGTTATAGGACGGGTCTCAGGTTTGGTATTAGAAGCATTGAGATATCAAGTCTCATGGTATAAGAAGGGTCTCAGAATTGGAATGGGAAGGAGTTGGATATCACACCTCAAGCTATAGGAAGGGTCTCAGGATTGGAATGGGAAGGAGTTTGATATCACATCTCATGCGATAGTATGGGTCTCAGGTTTGGTAGAAGCATTGGGATATCACATCTCATGCTATCGGAAGGGTATCAGTATTGGATTTGGAAGAAGTTGGATATCCCATCTCATGCTATAGGAAGGGTCTCAGGTTGGAATGGGAAGGAGTTGGATATCACATTTCATGTTATAGGAAGGGTCTCAGGATTGGAATGGGAAGGACTTGGATATCATATCTCATGCTATAGGACGGGTCTCAGGTTTGTTATTAGAATCATTGAGATATCATATTGCATGCTGTAGGAAGGGTCTAAGGATTGGAATGGGAAGGACCTGGATATCACATCTCATGCTATAGATAGGCTCTTAGGTTTGGAAAGGGAAGGAGCTGGATATCACATTTCATGTTAGAGAAAGGATCTCAGGTTTGGTATTAGAAGCATTGAGATATCACATCTCATGCTATAGGAAGGGTCTCAGGATTGGAATGGGAAGTAGTTGGATATCACATCTCATGCTATAGGAAGGGTCTCAGGTTTGGTATAAGCATTGAGATATCACATCTCATGCTATAGGACGGGTCTCAGGATTGGAATGGAAGGAGTTGGATATCACATCTCATGTTATAGGAAGGATCTCAGGTTTTGTATTAGAAGCATTGAGACATCACATCTCATGCTATAGGAAGGGTCTCAGGGTTGGAATGGGAAGGAGTTGGATATCACATCTCATCCAATAGGAAGGGTCTCAGGTTTGGAAAGTGAAGGAGTTGGATATCACATTTCTTGTTAGAGGAAGGATCTCAGGTTTGGTATTAGGGGCATTGAGATATCACATCTCAGGCTATAGGAAGGGTCTCAGGATTGGAATGGGAAGGAGTTGGATATCACATCTCATGCTATAGGAAGGGTCTCAGGTTTGGTAGAAGCATTGAGATATCACATCTCATGCTATAGGAAGGGTCTCAGGATTGGAATGGAAGGAGTTGGATATCACATCTCATGCTAAAGGGAGGGTCTCAGGTTTGGAAGGGGAAGGAGTTGGATATTCCCATCTCATGTTATAGGAAGGGTCTCAGGTTTGGTATTAGAAGCATTGAGATATCACATCTCATGCTATAGGAAGGGTCTCAGGATTGGAATGGGAAGGACTTGGATATCACATCTCATGCTATAGGGAGGGTCTCAAGTTTGATATTAGAAGCTTTGAGATATCACATCTCATGATATCGGAAGGGTCTCAGGATTGGAATGGGAAGGAGTTGGATATCACATCTCATGATAAAGGAAGTGTTAGGAAAGATTTCGTAATTGTAGGCAATTTTCCTTCCATGTGGCAACCCCTAAACTTTTTGCTGTCGTTTTTCACCTTGTTCTTGACTTTGCCAGAGAAGTGCAGCCTTCTGCTGCACTCCTCTGGGCTTTCGCTCCTTTTCTTATGGGGAAACTGACATGCCCTTAAGACAGTCAGTACCGGGGAACGCTGTTTCCCGTAGTTTCTTTTATCGTGTTGCGGCTTTAGTGCAACATGACACAAGAGGGCACTGTAAGCTAAGTTACAGCTCTCTTGGGTCTCTAGCCTTCTACAGGCCCTAGATACTCGTTTAGGATTGTATTTGATCGGTGCAAGTCATTCAGGGACTGGAATGGTGGCAGCAATCGTTTTGTGTATTTTGAGCTCCTTTTGGCGTTCTGAGCGCATTTTTCGCGCTGAACCCAAAATGGTGGCCTGGCTCCCAAAATGGCCAGACCACGAGGCTCCTTTGTCCTGTCCACTGACCGTCTTGCTCCCTTCACCTTCCCCAGGTCGAGCGACCCGGGGCCTTCCTTATTTGGGCATGTACTTTCCAGCGAAACACGGATGCTTTCGCAGGCTTCTACATGTCTTTTGTGTGCCTCCAGGGTGTGGGCTGGGATGTCTGGTCCCAATACACATCCTGGGTGCCAGAGAGTCTAGGGTAGTGTGAATGCCTGGGACCACCGTGGTCCGTGATTGGTCCACGTATGGTATGTGTGTTGATGAGCGGATCTCCCATTGGCTCCCCTCCGTTTTGGCGCAAAGGGAACCGTGGATAAGAGGGGGCTGGAAACACCACTACCATGTCGATCTCCTGAGTTCTCACGAACGAAGGAATACAGGAGCCAAGTATCCTGCAACCAAGAGGCTGGACCGAGGAATCGCTGGTGACCCGCTGAAGGACTCCTCCTTTGCACTGCTGTCTTCCTGTGAAACCCTTTCCTCCTTTGATCGAACCAGAAGGCCTGTACTGGTGCTTCGACCTTTGGAATAGCAGGAACAGCTATTCCCGGCGACTTCATCATCTCCTGCCAAGTAAGCCTTCAAAAGTGTCTCTGGGCCATCCAGTTGACTGACCAGCTTACAAGGGAGTCCTGCTCTGTAACCGCCGCCAGGTTGTGTTGTATCCCGAGTCCTTGCCACTCTCCCACGCTTCGTGCACTTGGCGTTCCCAGGTCTGAAGGGAGGAGTGTACATTTGGCTCGGATACACACGGCCGCTCCGTTGCCCTGCGGTGGTGACAAAACTGTGCAGGTTTCTTCGATTGGGACGTCTTTTTGCTCTACACGACGACGAGGCATTTCCCGACTCTTCTGAACCTGCCAGCTGCTGAAACTGACGTGGAGAAGCCCGGGTCTGCTTGCATCGGGGACCGGTGAGTAGTTTAGATAGGATCTGGTCGCCCTCCTGCAGTATCCCATTGCTTTTCCCCGCTGTGTAAAAACAGCACCCTTTTGTCCGTACTCGCGCTCTGCTTCTGCTCGCTGTGGAGGCTGCGCTTGAGTCGCGGAACCTGTTCTTCTTCTGTGGTGCACTAACCCGAACTGCCTGACTTCCTCCGAAGAGCTTCTCCTTTTGCCCGTTGGCACCAGCGTGGGCAGGTACTTTGAGCACAAGGCTCCACTCTTCGCAGGGCTCGGACTTCCATCTAGTTAGGTGCCTCTGAAGGCGAACTGAGTCTAAAGCATTATCGCACTGCCTGTTTTCCTTCCCTTGCAGGTGGACTACACATTTCGTGCCTCTAATGCTTGAGACTGTCGTGTTTGTATATATATTGTGTTGATATGGTATGTGTTGGCTTAATATTGTGATATTGTGATTTTCTCGCTACGGTCGTTGTTTTAAAGGCCTTAAAATAAATGTGTTTATATTTTTGATATAACACCTGTTTGGAGTAGTTTGTAAGCGCTCTTGCTTTGTGTGCTCATTGCGGGCTTTCAGTCACCCTCACCCCTCTTGAGACCTAGTCTTGACCGCCGCGATCGCTACCTTGATTGGTCTGGCTCGTCCAGAGGTTACCCTGTTCCAAGTAATTAGGTTGGCCTTCTGAACTTCTGCGCCACCAGGACAGAGTTCAGAAATCCGTCCTAACAGGAAGGGTCTAAGGTTTGGAAGGGGAAGGATTTGGATATCACATCTCATGTTATATTACGGGTCTCAGGTTTGGTATTAGAAGCATTGAGACATCGGGTCTCAGAATTGGAATGGGAAGGAGTTGGTTATCACATCTCAAGCTATAGGAAGGGTCTCAGGATTGGAATGGGAAGGACTTGGATATCACATCTCATGCTATAGGAAGGCTCTCAGGTTTGGAAGGGGAAAGAGTTGGATATCACATTTCATGTTAGAGGTAGGATCTCAGGTTTGGTATTAGAGGCATTGATATATCACATCTCATGCTATCAGAAGGGTCTCAGGAATGGAATGGGAAGGAGTTGGATATCACATCTCATGCTAAAGGGAGGGTCTCAGGTTTGGAAGGGGAAGGATTTGGATATCAATCTCATGTTATAGGAAGGATCTCAGGTTTGGTATTAGAAGCATTGAGATATCACATCTCATGCTATCGGAAGGATCTCAGGTTTGGTATTAGAAGCATTGAGATATCACATCTCATGCTATCAGAAGGGTCTCAGGATTGGAATGGGAAGGAGTTGGATATCACATCTCATGCTAAAGGGAGGGTCTCAGGTTTGGAAGGGGAAGGATTTGGATATCACATCTCATGTTATCGGAAGGATCTCACGTTTGGTATTAGAAGTATTGAGATATCATATATCATGCTATAGGAAGGGTCTCAGGATTGGAATGGGAAAGAGTTGGATATCACATCTCATGCTATAGGGAGTGTCTCAGGATTGGAATGGGAAGGACTTAGATATCACATATCATGCTATAGGGAGGGTCTCAGTTTTGATATTAGAAGCATTGAGATATCACATCTCATGCTATCGGAAGTGTCTCGGGATTGGAATGGGAAGGAGCTGGATATCACATCTCATGCTATCGGAAGTGTCTCAGGATTGGAATGGGAAGGAGCTGGATATCACATCTCATGCTAAAGGAACGGTCTCAGGTTTGGAACGGGAAGGATTTGGATATCACATCTCATGTTATAGGAAGGGTCTCAGGTTTGGTATAAGCATTGAGATATCACATCTCTGCTATCGGAAGTGTCTCAGGATTGGAATGGGAAGGAGTTGGATATCCCATCTCATGTTATAGGACGGGTCTCAGGTTTGTTATTAGAATCATTGAGATATCATATTGCATGCTGTAGGAAGGGTCTAAGGGTTGGAATGGGAAGGACTTGGATATCACATCTCATGCTATAGATAGGCTCTTAGGTTTGGAAAGGGAAGGAGTTGGATATCACATTTCATGTTAGAGGAAGGATCTCAGGTTTGGTATTAGAAGCATTGAGATATCACATCTCATGCTGTAGGAAGGGTCTCAGGATTGGAATGGGAAGTAGTTGGATATCACATCTCATGCTATAGGAAGGATCTCAGGTTTGGTATTAGAGGCATTGATATATCACATCTCATGCTATCAGAAGGGTCTCAGCAATGGAATGGGAAGGAGTTGGATATCACATCTCATGCTAAAGGGAGGGTCTCAGGTTTGGAAGGGGAAGGATTTGGATATCACATCTCATGTTATAGGAAGGATCTCAGGTTTGGTATTAGAAGCATTGAGATATCACATCTCATGCTATCGGAAGGATCTCAGGTTTGGTATTAGAAGCATTGAGATATCACATCTCATGCTATCAGAAGGGTCTCAGGATTGGAATGGGAAGGAGTTGGATATCACATCTCATGCTAAAGGGAGGGTCTCAGGTTTGGAAGGGGAAGGATTTGGATATCACATCTCATGTTATCGGAAGGATCTCACGTTTGGTATTAGAAGTATTGAGATATCATATATCATGCTATAGGAAGGGTCTCAGGATTGGAATGGGAAAGAGTTGGATATCACATCTCATGCTAGAGGGAGTGTCTCAGGATTGGAATGGGAAGGACTTAGATATCACATATCATGCTATAGGGAGGGTCTCAGTTTTGATATTAGAAGCATTGAGATATCACATCTCATGCTATCGGAAGTGTCTCAGGATTGGAATGGGAAGGAGCTGGATATCACATCTCATGCTATCGGAAGTGTCTCAGGATTGGAATGGGAAGGAGCTGGATATCACATCTCATGCTAAAGGAACGGTCTCAGGTTTGGAACGGGAAGGATTTGGATATCACATCTCATGTTATAGGAAGAGTCTCAGGTTTGGTATAAGCATTGAGATATCACATCTCTGCTATCGGAAGTGTCTCAGGATTGGAATGGGAAGGAGTTGGATATCCCATCTCATGTTATAGGACTGGTCTCAGGTTTGTTATTAGAATCATTGAGATATCATATTGCATGCTGTAGGAAGGGTCTAAGGGTTGGAATGGGAAGGACTTGGATATCACATCTCATGCTATAGATAGGCTCTTAGGTTTGGAAAGGGAAGGAGTTGGATATCACATTTCATGTTAGAGGAAGGATCTCAGGTTTGGTATTAGAAGCATTGAGATATCACATCTCATGCTATAGGACGGGTCTCAGGATTGGAATGGAAGGAGTTGGATATCACATCTCATGTTATAGGAAGGATCTCAGGTTTGGTATTAGAAGCATTGAGACATCACATCTCATGCTATAGGAAGGGTCTCAGGGTTGGAATGGGAAGGAGTTGGATATCACATCTCATCCAATAGGAAGGGTCTCAGGTTTGGAATGGGAAGGAATTGGATATCACATCTCATGTTATAGGAAGGATCTCAGGTTTGGTATTAGAAGCATTGAGATATCACATCTCATGCTATAGGAAGGGTCTCAGGATTGGAATGTGAAGGATTTGGATATCACATCTCATGCTAAAGGAAGGGTCTCAGGTTTGGTAGAAGCATTGAGATATCACGTCTCTGCTATCGGAAGGGTCTCAGGATTGGATTGGGAAGGAGTTGGATATCACATCTCATGCCATAGGAAGGGTCTCAGGTTTGGTATAAGCATTGAGATATCACATCTCTGCTATCGGAAGGGTCTCAGGACTGGATTGGGAAGGAGTTGGATATCCCTTCTCATGCTATAGGAATTGTCTCAGGTTGGAATGGGAAGGAGTTGGATATCACATCTCATGTTATAGGAAGGGTCTCAGGATTGGAATGGGAAGGATTTGGATATCACATCTCTTGCTATAGGAAGGGTCTCAGGATTGGAATGGGTAGGACTTGGATATTACTTTCTTGCTATAGGAAGGGTCTCATGTTTGGAATGGGAAGGAGTTGGATATCACATATGCTATAGTTAGTGTCTCAGGTTTGGAACGGGAAGAAGTTGGATATCACATCTCATGTTATAGGAAGGGTCTCAGGTTTGTTATAAGCATTGAGATATCACATCTCTGCTATTGGAAGCGGATCAGGATTGGAATGGGAAGGAGTTGGATATCCCATCTCATGTTATAGGAAGAGTCTCTGGTTTGGTATTAGAATCATTGAGATATCACATCGCATGCTGTAGGAAGGGTCTAAGGATTGGAATGGGATGGACTTGGATATCACATCTCATGCTATAGGTAGGCTCTCAGGTTTGGTATAAGCATTGAGATATCACATCTCATGATATAGGAAGGGTCTCAGGATTGGAATGGGAAGGAATTGGATATCACATCTCATGCTATAGGAAGGGTCTCAGATTTGGTATAAGCATTGAGATATCACATCACATGCTAAAGAAAGGGTCTCAGGATTGGAATGGGAAGGAGTTGTATATGACATCTCAGGCCATAGGAAGGTTCTCAGGTTTGGTATAAGCATTGAGATATCACATCTCTGCTATCGGAAGGGTCTCAGGTTTGGAATGGGAAGGAGTTGGATATCCCATCTCATGTTATAGGAAGGGTCTCAGGTTTGGTATTAGAAGCATAGAGATATCACATCTCATGCTATAGGAAGGGTCTCAGGATTTGAATGGCAAGGAGTTGGATATCACATCTCATGCCATAGGAAGGGTCTCAGGTTTGGTATAAGCATTGAGATATCACATCTCTGCTATCGGAAGGGTCTCAGGATTGGATTGGGAAGGAGTTGGATATCCCTTCTCATGCTATAGGAAGGGTCTCAGGTTGGAATGGGAAGGAGTTGGATATCACACCTCATGTTATAGGAAGGGTCTCAGGATTGGAATGGGAAGGATTTGGATATCACATCTCTTGCTATAGGAAGGGTCTCAGGATTGGAATGGGTAGGAGTTGGATATTACTTTCTTGCTATAGGAAGGGTCTCATGTTTGGAATGGGAAGGAGTTGGATATCACATATGCTATAGTTAGTGTCTCAGGTTTGGAACGGGAAGGAGTTGGATATCACATCTCATGTTATAGGAAGGGTCTCAGGTTTGGTATAAGCATTGAGATATCACATCTCTGCTATCGGAAGCGGCTCAGGATTGGAATGGGAAGGAGTTGGATATCCCATCTCATGTTATAGGAAGAGTCTCTGGTTTGGTATTAGAATCACTGAGATATCACATCTCATGCTATAGGAAGGGTCTCAGGATTGGAATGGGAAGGACTTGGATGTCACATCTCATGCTATAGGGAGGGTCTCAAGTTTGATATTAGAAGCATTGAGATAACAAATCTCATGATATCGGAAGAGTCTCAGGATTGGAATGGGAAGGAGTTGGATATCACATCTCATGATAAAGGAAGGGTCTAAGGTTTGGAAGGGGAAGGATTTGGATATCACATCTCATGTTATAGGACGGGTCTCAGGTTTGGTATTAGAAGCATTGAGATATCAAGTCTCATGGTATAAGAAGGGTCTCAGAATTGGAATGGGAAGGAGTTGGATATCACACCTCAAGCTATAGGAAGGGTCTCAGGATTGGAATGGGAAGGAGTTTGATATCACATCTCATGCCATAGTATGGGTCTCAGGTTTGGTAGAAGCATTGGGATATCACATATCATGCTATCGGAAGGGTATCAGTATTGGATTTGGAAGAAGTTGGATATCCCATCTCATGCTATAGGAAGGGTCTCAGGTTGGAATGGGAAGGAGTTGGATATCACATTTCATGTCATAGGAAGGGTCTCAGGATTGGAATGGGAAGGACTTGGATATCATATCTCATGCTATAGGACGGGTCTCAGGTTTGTTATTAGAATCATTGAGATATCATATTGCATGTTGTAGGAAGGGTCTAAGGATTGGAATGGGAAGGACTTGGATATCACATCTCATGCTATAGATAGGCTCTTAGGTTTGGAAAGGGAAGGAGTTGGATATCACATTTCATGTTAGAGGAAGGATCTCAGGTTTGGTATTAGAAGCATTGAGATATCACATCTCATGCTATAGGAAGGGTCTCAGGATTGGAATGGGAAGTAGTTGGATATCACATCTCATGCTATAGGAAGGGTCTCAGGTTTGGTATAAGCATTGAGATATCACATCTCATGCTATAGGACGGGTCTCAGGATTGGAATGGAAGGAGTTGGATATCACATCTCATGTTATAGGAAGGATCTCAGGTTTGGTATTAGAAGCATTGAGACATCACATCTCATGCCATAGGAAGGGTCTCAGGGTTGGAATGGGAAGGAGTTGGATATCACATCTCATCCAATAGGAAGGGTCTCAGGTTTGGAATGGGAAGGAATTGGATATCACATCTCATGTTATAGGAAGGATCTCAGGTTTGGTATTAGAAGCATTGAGATATCACATCTCATGCTATACGAAGGGTCTCAGGATTGGAATGTGAAGGATTTGGATATCACATCTCATGCTAAAGGAAGGGTCTCAGGTTTGGTAGAAGCATTGAGATATCACGTCTCTGCTATCGGAAGGGTCTCAGGATTGGATTGGGAAGGAGTTGGATATCCCTTCTCATGCTATAGGAAGGGTCTCAGGATTTGAATGGCAAGGAGTTGGATATCACATCTCATGCCATAGGAAGGGTCTCAGGTTTGGTATAAGCATTGAGATATCACATCTCTGCTATCGGAAGGGTCTCAGGATTGGAATGGGAAGGAGTTGGATATTCCCATCTCATGTTATAGGAAGGGTCTCAGGTTTGGTATTAGATGCATTGAGATATCACATCTCATGCTATAGGAAGGGTCTCAGGATTGGAATGGGAAGGACTTGGATATCACATCTCATGCTATAGGGAGGGTCTCAAGTTTGATATTAGAAGCTTTGAGATATCACATCTCATGATATCGGAAGGGTCTCAGGGTTGGAATGGGAAGGAGTTGGATATCACATCTCATGATAAAGGAAGGGTCTAAGGTTTGGAAGGGGAAGTATTTGGATATCACATCTCATGTTATATTACGGATCTCAGGTTTGGTATTAGAAGCATTGAGATGTCAAGTCTCAGAGTATAGGAAGGGTCTCAGAATTGGAATGGGAAGGAGTTGGATATCACATCTCAAGCTATAGGAAGGGTCTCAGGATTGGAATGGGAAGGACTTGGATATCACATCTCATGCTATAGGAAGGCTCTCAGGTTTGGAGGGGGAAAGAGTTGGATATCACATTTCATGTTAGAGGTAGGATCTCAGGTTTGGTATTAGAGGCATTGAGATATCACATCTCATGCTATCAGAAGGGTCTCAGGAATGGAATGGGAAGGAGTTGGATATCACATCTCATGCTAAAGGGAGGGTCTCAGGTTTGGAAGGGGAAGGATTTGGATATCACATCTCATGTTATAGGAAGGATCTCAGGTTTGGTATTAGAAGCATTGAGATATCACATCTCATGCTATCGGAAGGATCTCAGGTTTGGTATTAGAAGCATTGAGATATCACATCTCATGCTATCAGAAGGGTCTCAGGATTGGAATGGGAAGGAGTTGGATATCACATCTCATGCTAAAGGGAGGGTCTCAGGTTTGGAAGGGGAAGGATTTGGATATCACATCTCATGTTATCGGAAGGATCTCACGTTTGGTATTAGAAGTATTGAGATATCATATCTCATGCTATAGGAAGGGTCTCAGGATTGGAATGGGAAAGAGTTGGATATCACATCTCATGCTATAGGGAGTGTCTCAGGATTGGAATGGGAAGGACTTAGATATCACATATCATGCTATAGGGAGGGTCTCAGTTTTGATATTAGAAGCTTTGAGATATCACATCTCATGCTATCGGAAGTGTCTCAGGATTGGAATGGGAAGGAGCTGGATATCACATCTCATGCTAAAGGAAGGGTCTCAGGTTTGGAACGGGAAGGATTTAGATATCACATCTCATGTTATAGGAAGGGTCTCAGGTTTGGTATAAGCATTGAGATATCACATCTCTGCTATCGGCAGTGTCTCAGGATTGGAATGGGAAGGAGTTGGATATCCCATCTCATGTTATAGGACGGGTCTCAGGTTTGTTATTAGAATCATTGAGATATCATATTGCATGCTGTAGGAAGGGTCTAAGGTTTGGAATGGGAAGGACTTGGATATCACATCTCATGCTATAGATAGGCTCTTAGGTTTGGAAAGAGAAGGAGTTGGATATCACATTTCATGTTAGAGGAAGGATCTCAGGTTTGGTATTAGAAGCATTGAGATATCACATCTCATGCTATAGGAAGGGTCTCAGGATTGGAATGGGAAGTAGTTAGATATCACATCTCATGCTATAGGAAGGGTCTCAGGTTTGGTATAAGCATTGAGATATCACATCTCATGCTATAAAACGGGTCTCAGGATTGGAATGGAAGGAGTTGGATATCACATCTCATGTTATAGGAAGGATCTCAGGTTTGGTATTAGAAGCATTGAGACATCACATCTCATGCTATAGGAAGGGTCTCAGCGTTGGAATGGGAAGGAGTTGGATATCACATCTCATCCAATAGGAAGGGTCTCAGGTTTGGAATGGGAAGGAATTGGATATCACATCTCATGTTATAGGAAGGATCTCAGGTTTGGTATTAGAAGCATTGAGATATCACATCTCATGCTATAGGAAGGGTCTCAGGATTGGAATGTGAAGGATTTGGATATCACATCTCATGCTAAAGGAAGGGTCTCAGGTTTGGTAGAAGCATTGAGATATCACGTCTCTGCTATCGGAAGGGTCTCAGGATTGGATTGGGAAGGAGTTGGATATCCCTTCTCATGCTATAGGAAGGGTCTCAGGATTTGAATGGCAAGGAGTTGGATATCACATCTCATGCCAT
Organism: Ambystoma mexicanum; assembly: GCF_040938575.1. NCBI lineage: Eukaryota > Metazoa > Chordata > Amphibia > Caudata > Ambystomatidae > Ambystoma > Ambystoma mexicanum. Next base: position 2,439,516 of record NW_027182443.1, read on the forward strand.
AGGAAGGGTCTCAGGTTTGGTATAAGCATTGAGATATCACATCTCTGCTATCGGAAGGGTCTCAGGATTGGATTGGGAAGGAGTTGGATATCCCTTCTCATGCTATAGGAAGTGTCTCAGGTTGGAATGGGAAGGAGTTGGATATCACATCTCATGTTATAGGAAGGGTCTCAGGATTGGAATGGGAAGGATTTGGATATCACATCTCTTGCTATAGGAAGGGTCTCAGGATTGGAATGGGTAGGAGTTGGATATTACTTTCTTGCTATAGGAAGGGTCTCATGTTTGGAATGGGAAGGAGTTGGATATCACATATGCTATAGTTAGTGTCTCAGGTTTGGAACGGGAAGGAGTTGGATATCACATCTCATGTTATAGGAAGGGTCTCAGGTTTGGTATAAGCATTGAGATATCACATCTCTGCTATCGGAAGCGGCTCAGGATTGGAATGGGAAGGAGTTGGATATCCCATCTCATGTTATAGTAAGAGTCTCTGGTTTGGTATTAGAATCATTGAGATATCACATCGCATGCTGTAGGAAGGGTCTAAGGATTGGAATGGGATGGACTTGGATATCACATCTCATGCTATAGGTAGGCGCTCAGGTTTGGTATAAGCATTGAGATATCACATCTCATGCTATAGGAAGGGTCTCAGGATTGGAATGGGAAGGATTTGTATATCACATCTCATGCTATAGGAAGGGTCTCAGATTTGGTATAGGCATTGAGATATCACATCTCATGCTAAAGGAAGGGTCTCAGGATTGGAATGTTAAGGAGTTGTATATGTCATCTCAGGCCATAGGAAGGGTCTCAGGTTTGGTATAAGCATTGAGATATCACATCTCTGCTATCGGAAGGGTCTCAGGATTGGAATGGGAAGGAGTTGGATATCCCATCTCATGTTATAGGAAGGGTCTCAGGTTTGGTATTAGAAGCATAGAGATATCACATCTCATGCTATAGGAAGGGTCTCAGGATTGTAATGGGAAGGACTTGGATGTCACATCTCATGCTATAGGGAGGGTCTCAAGTTTGATATTAGAAGCATTGAGATAACAAATCTCATGATATCGGTAGGGTCTCAGGATTGGAATGGGAAGGAGTTGGATACCACATCTCACGATAAAGGAAGGGTCTAAGGTTTGGAAGGGGAAGGATTTGGATATCACATCTCATGTTATAGGACGGGTCTCAGGTTTGGTATTAGAAGCATTGAGATATCAAGTCTCATGGTATAAGAAGGGTCTCAGAATTGGAATGGGAAGGAGTTGGATATCACACCTCAAGCTATAGGAAGGGTCTCAGGATTGGAATGGGAAGGAGTTTGATATCACATCTCATGCGATAGTATGGGTCTCAGGTTTGGTAGAAGCATTGGGATATCACATCTCATGCTATCGGAAGGGTATCAGTATTGGATTTGGAAGAAGTTGGATATCCCATCTCATGCTATAGGAAGGGTCTCAGGTTGGAATGGGAAGGAGTTGGATATCACATTTCATGTTATAGGAAGGGTCTCAGGATTGGAATGGGAAGGACTTGGATATCATATCTCATGCTATAGGACGGGTCTCAGGTTTGTTATTAGAATCATTGAGATATCATATTGCATGCTGTAGGAAGGGTCTAAGGATTGGAATGGGAAGGACCTGGATATCACATCTCATGCTATAGATAGGCTCTTAGGTTTGGAAAGGGAAGGAGCTGGATATCACATTTCATGTTAGAGAAAGGATCTCAGGTTTGGTATTAGAAGCATTGAGATATCACATCTCATGCTATAGGAAGGGTCTCAGGATTGGAATGGGAAGTAGTTGGATATCACATCTCATGCTATAGGAAGGGTCTCAGGTTTGGTATAAGCATTGAGATATCACATCTCATGCTATAGGACGGGTCTCAGGATTGGAATGGAAGGAGTTGGATATCACATCTCATGTTATAGGAAGGATCTCAGGTTTTGTATTAGAAGCATTGAGACATCACATCTCATGCTATAGGAAGGGTCTCAGGGTTGGAATGGGAAGGAGTTGGATATCACATCTCATCCAATAGGAAGGGTCTCAGGTTTGGAAAGTGAAGGAGTTGGATATCACATTTCTTGTTAGAGGAAGGATCTCAGGTTTGGTATTAGGGGCATTGAGATATCACATCTCAGGCTATAGGAAGGGTCTCAGGATTGGAATGGGAAGGAGTTGGATATCACATCTCATGCTATAGGAAGGGTCTCAGGTTTGGTAGAAGCATTGAGATATCACATCTCATGCTATAGGAAGGGTCTCAGGATTGGAATGGAAGGAGTTGGATATCACATCTCATGCTAAAGGGAGGGTCTCAGGTTTGGAAGGGGAAGGAGTTGGATATTCCCATCTCATGTTATAGGAAGGGTCTCAGGTTTGGTATTAGAAGCATTGAGATATCACATCTCATGCTATAGGAAGGGTCTCAGGATTGGAATGGGAAGGACTTGGATATCACATCTCATGCTATAGGGAGGGTCTCAAGTTTGATATTAGAAGCTTTGAGATATCACATCTCATGATATCGGAAGGGTCTCAGGATTGGAATGGGAAGGAGTTGGATATCACATCTCATGATAAAGGAAGTGTTAGGAAAGATTTCGTAATTGTAGGCAATTTTCCTTCCATGTGGCAACCCCTAAACTTTTTGCTGTCGTTTTTCACCTTGTTCTTGACTTTGCCAGAGAAGTGCAGCCTTCTGCTGCACTCCTCTGGGCTTTCGCTCCTTTTCTTATGGGGAAACTGACATGCCCTTAAGACAGTCAGTACCGGGGAACGCTGTTTCCCGTAGTTTCTTTTATCGTGTTGCGGCTTTAGTGCAACATGACACAAGAGGGCACTGTAAGCTAAGTTACAGCTCTCTTGGGTCTCTAGCCTTCTACAGGCCCTAGATACTCGTTTAGGATTGTATTTGATCGGTGCAAGTCATTCAGGGACTGGAATGGTGGCAGCAATCGTTTTGTGTATTTTGAGCTCCTTTTGGCGTTCTGAGCGCATTTTTCGCGCTGAACCCAAAATGGTGGCCTGGCTCCCAAAATGGCCAGACCACGAGGCTCCTTTGTCCTGTCCACTGACCGTCTTGCTCCCTTCACCTTCCCCAGGTCGAGCGACCCGGGGCCTTCCTTATTTGGGCATGTACTTTCCAGCGAAACACGGATGCTTTCGCAGGCTTCTACATGTCTTTTGTGTGCCTCCAGGGTGTGGGCTGGGATGTCTGGTCCCAATACACATCCTGGGTGCCAGAGAGTCTAGGGTAGTGTGAATGCCTGGGACCACCGTGGTCCGTGATTGGTCCACGTATGGTATGTGTGTTGATGAGCGGATCTCCCATTGGCTCCCCTCCGTTTTGGCGCGAAGGGAACCGTGGATAAGAGGGGGCTGGAAACACCACTACCATGTCGATCTCCTGAGTTCTCACGAACGAAGGAATACAGGAGCCAAGTATCCTGCAACCAAGAGGCTGGACCGAGGAATCGCTGGTGACCCGCTGAAGGACTCCTCCTTTGCACTGCTGTCTTCCTGTGAAACCCTTTCCTCCTTTGATCGAACCAGAAGGCCTGTACTGGTGCTTCGACCTTTGGAATAGCAGGAACAGCTATTCCCGGCGACTTCATCATCTCCTGCCAAGTAAGCCTTCAAAAGTGTCTCTGGGCCATCCAGTTGACTGACCAGCTTACAAGGGAGTCCTGCTCTGTAACCGCCGCCAGGTTGTGTTGTATCCCGAGTCCTTGCCACTCTCCCACGCTTCGTGCACTTGGCGTTCCCAGGTCTGAAGGGAGGAGTGTACATTTGGCTCGGATACACACGGCCGCTCCGTTGCCCTGCGGTGGTGACAAAACTGTGCAGGTTTCTTCGATTGGGACGTCTTTTTGCTCTACACGACGACGAGGCATTTCCCGACTCTTCTGAACCTGCCAGCTGCTGAAACTGACGTGGAGAAGCCTGGGTCTGCTTGCATCGGGGACCGGTGAGTAGTTTAGATAGGATCTGGTCGCCCTCCTGCAGTATCCCATTGCTTTTCCCCGCTGTGTAAAAACAGCACCCTTTTGTCCGTACTCGCGCTCTGCTTCTGCTCGCTGTGGAGGCTGCGCTTGAGTCGCGGAACCTGTTCTTCTTCTGTGGTGCACTAACCCGAACTGCCTGACTTCCTCCGAAGAGCTTCTCCTTTTGCCCGTTGGCACCAGCGTGGGCAGGTACTTTGAGCACAAGGCTCCACTCTTCGCAGGGCTCGGACTTCCATCTAGTTAGGTGCCTCTGAAGGCGAACTGAGTCTAAAGCATTATCGCACTGCCTGTTTTCCTTCCCTTGCAGGTGGACTACACATTTCGTGCCTCTAATGCTTGAGACTGTCGTGTTTGTATATATATTGTGTTGATATGGTATGTGTTGGCTTAATATTGTGATATTGTGATTTTCTCGCTACGGTCGTTGTTTTAAAGGCCTTAAAATAAATGTGTTTATATTTTTGATATAACACCTGTTTGGAGTAGTTTGTAAGCGCTCTTGCTTTGTGTGCTCATTGCGGGCTTTCAGTCACCCTCACCCCTCTTGAGACCTAGTCTTGACCGCCGCGATCGCTACCTTGATTGGTCTGGCTCGTCCAGAGGTTACCCTGTTCCAAGTAATTAGGTTGGCCTTCTGAACTTCTGCGCCACCAGGACAGAGTTCAGAAATCCGTCCTAACAGGAAGGGTCTAAGGTTTGGAAGGGGAAGGATTTGGATATCACATCTCATGTTATATTACGGGTCTCAGGTTTGGTATTAGAAGCATTGAGACATCGGGTCTCAGAATTGGAATGGGAAGGAGTTGGTTATCACATCTCAAGCTATAGGAAGGGTCTCAGGATTGGAATGGGAAGGACTTGGATATCACATCTCATGCTATAGGAAGGCTCTCAGGTTTGGAAGGGGAAAGAGTTGGATATCACATTTCATGTTAGAGGTAGGATCTCAGGTTTGGTATTAGAGGCATTGATATATCACATCTCATGCTATCAGAAGGGTCTCAGGAATGGAATGGGAAGGAGTTGGATATCACATCTCATGCTAAAGGGAGGGTCTCAGGTTTGGAAGGGGAAGGATTTGGATATCAATCTCATGTTATAGGAAGGATCTCAGGTTTGGTATTAGAAGCATTGAGATATCACATCTCATGCTATCGGAAGGATCTCAGGTTTGGTATTAGAAGCATTGAGATATCACATCTCATGCTATCAGAAGGGTCTCAGGATTGGAATGGGAAGGAGTTGGATATCACATCTCATGCTAAAGGAAGGGTCTCAGGTTTGGAAGGGGAAGGATTTGGATATCACATCTCATGTTATCGGAAGGATCTCACGTTTGGTATTAGAAGTATTGAGATATCATATATCATGCTATAGGAAGGGTCTCAGGATTGGAATGGGAAAGAGTTGGATATCACATCTCATGCTATAGGGAGTGTCTCAGGATTGGAATGGGAAGGACTTAGATATCACATATCATGCTATAGGGAGGGTCTCAGTTTTGATATTAGAAGCATTGAGATATCACATCTCATGCTATCGGAAGTGTCTCGGGATTGGAATGGGAAGGAGCTGGATATCACATCTCATGCTATCGGAAGTGTCTCAGGATTGGAATGGGAAGGAGCTGGATATCACATCTCATGCTAAAGGAACGGTCTCAGGTTTGGAACGGGAAGGATTTGGATATCACATCTCATGTTATAGGAAGGGTCTCAGGTTTGGTATAAGCATTGAGATATCACATCTCTGCTATCGGAAGTGTCTCAGGATTGGAATGGGAAGGAGTTGGATATCCCATCTCATGTTATAGGACGGGTCTCAGGTTTGTTATTAGAATCATTGAGATATCATATTGCATGCTGTAGGAAGGGTCTAAGGGTTGGAATGGGAAGGACTTGGATATCACATCTCATGCTATAGATAGGCTCTTAGGTTTGGAAAGGGAAGGAGTTGGATATCACATTTCATGTTAGAGGAAGGATCTCAGGTTTGGTATTAGAAGCATTGAGATATCACATCTCATGCTGTAGGAAGGGTCTCAGGATTGGAATGGGAAGTAGTTGGATATCACATCTCATGCTATAGGAAGGATCTCAGGTTTGGTATTAGAGGCATTGATATATCACATCTCATGCTATCAGAAGGGTCTCAGGAATGGAATGGGAAGGAGTTGGATATCACATCTCATGCTAAAGGGAGGGTCTCAGGTTTGGAAGGGGAAGGATTTGGATATCACATCTCATGTTATAGGAAGGATCTCAGGTTTGGTATTAGAAGCATTGAGATATCACATCTCATGCTATCGGAAGGATCTCAGGTTTGGTATTAGAAGCATTGAGATATCACATCTCATGCTATCAGAAGGGTCTCAGGATTGGAATGGGAAGGAGTTGGATATCACATCTCATGCTAAAGGGAGGGTCTCAGGTTTGGAAGGGGAAGGATTTGGATATCACATCTCATGTTATCGGAAGGATCTCACGTTTGGTATTAGAAGTATTGAGATATCATATATCATGCTATAGGAAGGGTCTCAGGATTGGAATGGGAAAGAGTTGGATATCACATCTCATGCTAGAGGGAGTGTCTCAGGATTGGAATGGGAAGGACTTAGATATCACATATCATGCTATAGGGAGGGTCTCAGTTTTGATATTAGAAGCATTGAGATATCACATCTCATGCTATCGGAAGTGTCTCAGGATTGGAATGGGAAGGAGCTGGATATCACATCTCATGCTATCGGAAGTGTCTCAGGATTGGAATGGGAAGGAGCTGGATATCACATCTCATGCTAAAGGAACGGTCTCAGGTTTGGAACGGGAAGGATTTGGATATCACATCTCATGTTATAGGAAGAGTCTCAGGTTTGGTATAAGCATTGAGATATCACATCTCTGCTATCGGAAGTGTCTCAGGATTGGAATGGGAAGGAGTTGGATATCCCATCTCATGTTATAGGACTGGTCTCAGGTTTGTTATTAGAATCATTGAGATATCATATTGCATGCTGTAGGAAGGGTCTAAGGGTTGGAATGGGAAGGACTTGGATATCACATCTCATGCTATAGATAGGCTCTTAGGTTTGGAAAGGGAAGGAGTTGGATATCACATTTCATGTTAGAGGAAGGATCTCAGGTTTGGTATTAGAAGCATTGAGATATCACATCTCATGCTATAGGACGGGTCTCAGGATTGGAATGGAAGGAGTTGGATATCACATCTCATGTTATAGGAAGGATCTCAGGTTTGGTATTAGAAGCATTGAGACATCACATCTCATGCTATAGGAAGGGTCTCAGGGTTGGAATGGGAAGGAGTTGGATATCACATCTCATCCAATAGGAAGGGTCTCAGGTTTGGAATGGGAAGGAATTGGATATCACATCTCATGTTATAGGAAGGATCTCAGGTTTGGTATTAGAAGCATTGAGATATCACATCTCATGCTATAGGAAGGGTCTCAGGATTGGAATGTGAAGGATTTGGATATCACATCTCATGCTAAAGGAAGGGTCTCAGGTTTGGTAGAAGCATTGAGATATCATGTCTCTGCTATCGGAAGGGTCTCAGGATTGGATTGGGAAGGAGTTGGATATCCCTTCTCATGCTATAGGAAGGGTCTCAGGATTTGAATGGCAAGGAGTTGGATATCACATCTCATGCCATAAGAAGGGTCTCAGGTTTCGTATAAGCATTGAGATATCACATCTCTGCTATCGGAAGGGTCTCAGGATTGGATTGGGAAGGAGTTGGATATTACTTTCTTGCTATAGGAAGGGTCTCATGTTTGGAATGGGAAGGAGTTGGATATCACATATGCTATAGTTAGTGTCTCAGGTTTGGAACGGGAAGGAGTTGGATATCACATCTCATGTTATAGGAAGGGTCTCAGGTTTGGCATAAGCATTGAGATATCACATCTCTGCTATCGGAAGCGGCTCAGGATTGGAATGGGAAGGAGTTGGATATCCCATCTCATGTTATAGTAAGAGTCTCTGGTTTGGTATTAGAATCATTGAGATATCACATTGCATGCTGTAGGAAGGGTCTAAGGATTGGAATGGGATGGATTTGGATATCACATCTCATGCTATAGGTAGGCTCTCAGGTTTGGTATAAGCATTGAGATATCACATCTCATGCTATAGGAAGGGTCTCAGGATTGGAATGGGAAGGATTTGGATATCACATCTCATGCTATAGGAAGGGTCTCAGATTTGGTATAAGCATTGAGATATCACATCTCGTGCTAAAGGAAGGGTCTCAGGATTGGAATGGGAAGGAGTTGTATATGACATCTCAGGCCATAGGAAGGGTCTCAGGTTTGGTATAAGCATTGAGATATCACATCTCTGCTATCGGAAGGGTCTCAGGATTGGAATGGGAAGGAGTTGGATATCCCATCTCATGTTATGGGAAGGGTCTCAGGTTTGGTATTAGAAGCATAGAGATATCACATTTCATGCTATAGGAAGGGTCTCAGGATTGGAATGGGAAGGACTTGGATGTCACATCTCATGCTATAGGGAGGGTCTCAAGTTTGATATTAGAAGCATTGAGATAAAAAATCTCATGATATCGGAAGGGTCTCAGGATTGGAATGGGAAGGAGTTGGATACCACATCTCATGATAAAGGAAGGGTCTAAGGTTTGGAAGGGGATGGATTTGGATATCACATCTCATGTTATAGGATGGGTCTCAGGTTTGGTATTAGAAGCATTGAGATATCAAGTCTCATGGTATAAGAAGGGTCTCAGAATTGGAATGGGAAGAAGTTGGATATCACACCTCAAGCTATAGGAAGGGTCTCAGGATTGGAATGGGAAGGAGTTTGATATCACATCTCATGCCATAGTATGGGTCTCAGGTTTGGTAGAAGCATTGGGATATCACATCTCATGCTATCGGAAGGGTATCAGTATTGGATTTGGAAGAAGTTGGATATCCCATCTCATGCTATAGGAAGGGTCTCAGGTTGGAATGGGAAGGAGTTGGATATCACATTTCATGTTATAGGAAGGGTCTCAGGATTGGAATGGGAAGGACATGGATATCATATCTCATGCTATAGGACGGGTCTCAGGTTTGTTATTAGAATCATTGAGATATCATATTGCATGCTGTAGGAAGGGTCTAAGGATTGGAATGGGAAGGACTTGGATATCACATCTCATGCTATAGATAGGCTCTTAGGTTTGGAAAGGGAAGGAGTTGGATATCACATTTCATGTTAGAGGAAGGATCTCAGGTTTGGTATTAGAAGCATTGAGATATCACATCTCATGCTATAGGAAGGGTCTCAGTATTGGAATGGGAAGTAGTTGGATATCACATCTCATGCTATAGGAAGGGTCTCAGGTTTGGTATAAGCATTGAGATATCACATCTCATGCTATAGGACGGGTCTCAGGATTGGAATGGAAGGAGTTGGATATCACATCTCATGTTATAGGAAGGATCTCAGGTTTGGTATTAGAAGCATTGAGACATCACATCTCATGCTATAGGAAGGGTCTCAGGGTTGGAATGGGAAGGAGTTGGATATCACATCTCATCCAATAGGAAGGGTCTCAGGTTTGGAATGGGAAGGAATTGGATATCACATCTCATGTTATAGGAAGGATCTCAGGTTTGGTATTAGAAGCATTGAGATATCACATCTCATGCTATAGGAAGGGTCTCAGGATTGGAATGTGAAGGATTTGGATATCACATCTCATGCTAAAGGAAGGGTCTCAGGTTTGGTAGAAGCATTGAGATATCACGTCTCTGCTATCGGAAGGGTCTCAGGATTGGATTGGGAAGGAGTTGGATATCCCTTCTCATGCTATAGGAAGGGTCTCAGGATTTGAATGGCAAGGAGTTGGATATCACATCTCATGCCATAGGAAGGGTCTCAGGTTTGGTATAAGCATTGAGATATCACATCTCTGCTATCGGAAGGGTCTCAGGATTGGAATGGGAAGGAGTTGGATATTCCCATCTCATGTTATAGGAAGGGTCTCAGGTTTGGTATTAGAAGCATTGAGATATCACATCTCATGCTATAGGAAGGGTCTCAGGATTGGAATGGGAAGGACTTGGATATCACATCTCATGCTATAGGGAGGGTCTCAAGTTTGATATTAGAAGCTTTGAGATATCACATCTCATGATATCGGAAGGGTCTCAGGATTGGAATGGGAAGGAGTTGGATATCACATCTCATGATAAAGGAAGGGTCTAAGGTTTGGAAGGGGAAGGATTTGGATATCACATCTCATGTTATATTACGGGTCTCAGGTTTGGTATTAGAAGCATTGAGATATCAAGTCTCAGAGTATAGGAAGGGTCTCAGAATTGGAATGGGAAGGAGTTGGATATCACATCTCAAGCTATAGGAAGGGTCTCAGGATTGGAATGGGAAGGACTTGGATATCACATCTCATGCTATAGGAAGGCTCTCAGGTTTGGAAGGGGAAAGAGTTGGATATCACATTTCATATTAGAGGTAGGATCTCAGGTTTGGTATTAGAGGCATTGAGATATCACATCTCATGCTATCAGAAGGGTCTCAGGAATGGAATGGGAAGGAGTTGGATATCACATCTCATGCTAAAGGGAGGGTCTCAGGTTTGGAAGGGGAAGGATTTGGATATCACATCTCATGTTATAGGAAGGATCTCAGGTTTGGTATTAGAAGCATTGAGATATCTCATCTCATGCTATCGGAAGAATCTCAGGTTTGGTATTAGAAGCATTGAGATATCACATCTCATGCTATCAGAAGGGTCTCAGGATTGGAATGGGAAGGAGTTGGATATCACATCTCATGCTAAAGGGAGGGTCTCAGGTTTGGAAGGGGAAGGATTTGGATATCACATCTCATGTTATCGGAAGGATCTCACGTTTGGTATTAGAAGTATTGAGATATCATATCTCATGCTATAGGAAGGGTCTCAGGATTGGAATGGGAAAGAGTTGGATATCACATCTCATGCTATAGGGAGTGTCTCAGGATTGGAATGGGAAGGACTTAGATATCACATATCATGCTATAGGGAGGGTCTCAGTTTTGATATTAGAAGCATTGAGATATCACATCTCATGCTATCGGAAATGTCTCAGGATTGGAATGGGAAGGAGCTGGATATCATATCTCATGCTAAAGGAAGGGTCTCAGGTTTGGAACGGGAAGGATTTGGATATCACATCTCATGTTATAGGAAGGGTCTCAGGTTTGTTATAAGCATTGAGATATCACATCTCTGCTATCGGAAGTGTCTCAGGATTGGAATGGGAAGGAGTTGGATATCCCATCTCATGTTATAGGACGGGTCTCAGGTTTGTTATTAGAATCATTGAGATATCATATTGCATGCTGTAGGAATGGTCTAAGGGTTGGAATGGGAAGGACTTGGATATCACATCTCATGCTATAGATAGGCTCTTAGGTTTGGAAAGGGAAGGAGTTGGATATCACATTTCATGTTAGAGGAAGGATCTCAGGTTTGGTATTAGAAGCATTGAGATATCACATCTCATGCTATAGGAAGGGTCTCAGGATTGGAATGGGAAGTAGTTGAATATCACATCTCATGCTATAGGAAGGGTCTCAGGTTTGGTATAAGCATTGAGATATCACATCTCATGCTATAGGACGGGTCTCAGGATTGGAATGGAAGGAGTTGGATATCACATCTCATGCTATAGGAAGTATCTCACGTTTGGTATTAGAAGCATTGAGACATCACATCTCATGCTATAGGAAGGGTCTCAGGGTTGGAATGGGAAGGAGTTGGATATCACATCTCATCCAATAGGAAGGGTCTCAGGTTTGGAATGGGAAGGAATTGGATATCACATTTCATGTTATAGGAAGGATCTCAGGTTTGGTATTAGAAGCATTGAGATATCACATCTCATGCTATAGGAAGGGTCTCAGGATTGGAATGTGAAGGATTTGGATATCACATATCATGCTAAAGGAAGGGTCTCAGGTTTGGTAGAAGCATTGAAATATCACGTCTCTGCTATCAGAAGGGTCTCAGGATTGGATTGGGAAGGAGTTGGATATCCCTTCTCATGCTATAGGAAGGGTCTCAGGATTTGAATGGCAAGGAGTTGGATATCACATCTCATGCCATAGGAAGGGTCTCAGGTTTGGTATAAGCATTGAGATATCACATCTCTACTATCGGAAGGGTCTCAGGATTGGATTGGGAAGGAGTTGGATATCCCTTCTCATGCTATAGGAAGTGTCTCAGGTTGGAATGGGAAGGAGTTGGATATCACATCTCATGTTATAGGAAGGGTCTCAGGATTGGAATGGGAAGGATTTGGATATCACATCTCTTGCTATAGGAAGGGTCTCAGGATTTGAATGGCAAGAAGTTGGATATCACATCTCATGCCATAGGAAGGGTCTCAGGTTTGGTATAAGCATTGAGATATCACATCTCTACTATCGGAAGGGTCTCAGGATTGGATTGGGAAGGAGTTGGATATCCCTTCTCATGCTATAGGAAGTGTCTCAGGTTGGAATGGGAAGGAGTTGGATATCACATCTCATGTTATAGGACGGGTCTCAGGATTGGAATGGAAGGAGTTGGATATCACATCTCATGTTATAGGAAGGATCTCAGGTTTGGTATTAGAAGCATTGAGACATCACATCTCATGCTATAGGAAGGGTCTCAGGGTTGGAATGGGAAGGAGTTGGATATCGCATCTCATCCAATAGGAAGGGTCTCAGGATTGGAATGGGAAGGAATTGGATATCACATCTCATGTTATAGGAAGGATCTCAGGTTTGGTATTAGAAGCACTGAGATATCACATCTCATGCTATAGGAAGGGTCTCAGGATTGGAATGTGAAGGATTTGGATATCACATCTCATGCTAAAGGAAGGGTCTCAGGTTTGGTAGAAGCATTGAGATATCACGTCTCTGCTATCGGAAGGGTCTCAGGATTGGATTGGGAAGGAGTTGGATATCCCTTCTCATGCTATAGGAAGGGTCTCAGGATTTGAATGGGAAGGAGTTGAATATCACATCTCTTGCTATAGGAAGGGTCTCAGGATTGGAATGGGTAGGAGTTGGATATTACTTTCTTGCTATAGGAAGGGTCTCATGTTTGGAATGGGAAGCAGTTGGATATCACATATGCTATAGTTAGTGTCTCAGGTTTGGAACGGGAAGGAGTTGGATATCACCATAGCTGCTCCTCTGACTGCCCTCACAACTCCGAAGAAACCCAAGAAGGTAACTTGGACCGACGAGTGTGAGAAGACCTTCAATGGCTTAAAAGACTCCTTGTGCCAAGCGCCTGTGCTTAGGGCCCCTGATTATCAAAGACCTTTTATCGTGCAGACGGATGCCTCTGACACTGGGATAGGAGCTGTACTATCACAAGTAGATGAGAAGGGTAAGGAACACCCTATTGGTTTTATTAGTCGCCAGCTTAAGGACAGAGAGCTCAGATGGTCCACGGTAGAGAAAGAATGTTTCTCTGTTGTGTGGGCCCTAAGGAAGCTGAGGCCCTACCTCTATGGGACCCACTTCACTGTGCAGACTGACCATAAGCTGTTAAAGTGGCTAATGAACATGAAGGGGGAGAATCCAAAGTTGCTTAGGTGGTCCATAAGTCTACAAGGCTTCGACTTCACTATTGAGCATAGGCCAGGTGTCCAACATAGCAATGCTGATGGGTTGTCCAGAATGTTTAACCGACCTGAACAAGAGACTCATCCAGGGGTGGATTAGTTCCCCCTGTCCATAGTCTGGGAGGGGCGAGTGTTAGGAAAGATTTCATGATTGCAGGTAATTTTCCTTCCATGTGACAACCCCAAAACTTTTTGCTGTTGTTTTCACCTTGTTATTGACTTTGCCAGAGAAGTGCAGCCTTCTGCCGCACTCCTCTGGGCTTTCGCTCTTTTATTACGGGGAAACTGACATGCCCTTAAGACAGTCAGTACCGGGGAACGCTGTTTCCCGTAGTTTCTTCTATCGTGTTGCGGCTTTAGTGCAACATGACACAAGAGGGCACTGTAAGCTAAGTTACAGCTCTCTTGGGTCTCTAGCCTTCTACAGACCCTAGATACTCTTTTAGGATGGTATTTGATCGGTGCAAGTCATTCAGGGACTCGAATGGTGGCAGCGATCGTTTTGTTTATTTTGAGCTCCTTTTGGCGTTCTGAGCACGTTTTTCGCACTGAACCCAAAATGGTGGCCTGGCTCCCAAAATGGCCAGACCACGAGGCTCCTTTGTCTTGTCCACTGACCGTCTTGCTCCCTTCACCTTCCCCAGGTCGGGCGACCCGGGGCCTTCCTTATTTGGGCATGTACTTTCCCGCGAAACGTGGTTGCTTTCGCGGGCTTCTACATGTCGTTTGTGTGCCTCCAGGGTGTGGGCTGGGATGTCTGGTCCCAATACACATCCTGGGTGCCAGAGAGTCTAGGGTGGTGTGAATGCCTGGGACCACCGTGGTCCGTGATTGGTCCACGTATGGTATGTGTGTTGATGAGCGGATCTCCCATTGGCTCCCCTCCGTTTTGGCGCGAAGGGAACCGTGGATAAGAGGGAGCTGGAAACACCACTACCATGTCGATCTCCTGAGTTCTCATGAATGAAGGAATACAGGAGCCAAGTATCCTGCAACCAAGAGGCTGGACCGAGGAATCGCTGGTGACCCGCTGAAGGAATCCTCCTTTGCACTGCGGTCGTCCTGTGAAGCCCTTTCCTCCTTGGATCGAACCAGAAGGCCTGTACTGGTGCTTCGACCTTTGGAATAGCAGGAACAGCTATTCCCGGCGACTTCATCCTCTCCTGCCAAGTAAGCCTTCGGAAGTGTCTCTGGGCCATCCAGTTGACTGACCAGCTTACAAGGGAGTCCTGCTCTGTAACTGCCGCCAGGTTGTGTTGTATTTCGAGTCCTTGTCACTCTCCCACGCTTTGTACACTTGGCGTTCCCAAGTCTGAAGGGAGGAGTGTACATTTGGCTTGAATACACACGGCCGCTCCGTTGTCCTGCTGCGGCAACAAAACTGTGCTGGTTTCGTCGATTGGGACGTCTTTTTGCTCTACACGACTACGAGGCGTTCCCTGCTCTTCTGAACCTGCCAGCTGCTGAAACTAACGTGGAGAAGCCTGGGTCTGCTTGCTTCGGGGACCGGTGAGTAGTTTAGCTAGGATCTGGTCGCCCTCCTGCAGTATCCCATTGCTTTTCCCTGCTGTGTAAAAACAGCCCCCTTTTGGCCGTACTCGCGCTCTGCTTCTGCCCGCTGTGGAGGCTGCGCTTGAGTTGCGGAACCTGTTCTCCTTCTGCTGTGCACTAACCCGAACTGCCTGACTTCCTCCGAAGAGCTTCCCCTTTTGCCCGTTGGCACCGGCGTGGCAGGTACTTTGAGCACAAGGCTCCACTCTTCGCAGGGCTCGGACTTCCATCTAGTTAGGTGCCTCTGAAGGCGAACTGAGTCTAAAGCGTTATCGCACTGCCTGTTTTCCTTTCCTTTCAGGGGGACTACATATTTCGTGCTTTAAACGCTTGCGACTGTGTATTTGTATATATATTGTGTTGATATGGTATGTGTTGGTTTAATATTGTGATATTGTGATTTTCTCGCTACGGTCATTATTTTAAAGGCCTTAAAATAAATGTGTATCTATTTTTCATATAACAACTGTTTGGAGTAGTTTGTAAGCGCTCTTGCTTTGTGTGCTCATTGCGGGCTTTCAGTCACCCTCACCCCTCTTGAGACCTAGTCTTGACCGCCGCGATCGCTACCTTGATTGGTCTGGCTTGTCCAGAGGTTACCCTGTTCCAAGTAATTAGGTTGGCCTTCTGAACTTCTGCGCCACCAGGACAGAGTTCAGAAATCTGTCTTAACAGAAGGGTCTCAGGATTGGATTGGGAAGGAGTTGGATATCCCTTCTCATGCTATAGGAAGGGTCTCAGGATTTGAATGGCAAGGAGTTGGATATCACATCTCATGCCATAGGAAGGGTCTCAGGTTTGGTATAAGCATTGAGATATCACATCTCTGCTATCGGAAGGGTCTCAGGATTGTATTGGGAAGGAGTTGGATATCCCTTCTCATGCTATAGGAAGTGTCTCAGGTTGGAATGGGAAGGAGTTGGATATCACATCTCATGTTATAGGAAGGGTCTCAGGATTGGAATGGGAAGGATTTGGATATCACATCTCTTGCTATAGGAAGGGTCTCAGGATTGGAATGGGTAGGAGTTGGATATTACTTTCTTGCTATAGGAAGGGTCTCATGTTTGGAATGGGAAGGAGTTGGATATCACATATGCTATAGTTAGTGTCTCAGGTTTGGAACGGGAAGGAGTTGGATATCACATCTCATGTTATAGGAAGGGTCTCAGGTTTGGTATAAGCATTGAGATATCACATCTCTGCTATCGGAAGCGGCTCAGGATTGGAATGGGAAGGAGTTGGATATCCCATCTCATGTTATAGTAAGAGTCTCTGGTTTGGTATTATAATCATTGAGATATCACATTGCATGCTGTAGGAAGGGTCTAAGGATTGGAATGGGATGGACTTGGATATCACATCTCATGCTATAGGTAGGCTCTCAGGTTTGGTATAAGCATTGAGATATCACATCTCATGCTATAGGAAGGGTCTCAGGATTGGAATGGGAAGGATTTGGATATCACATCTCATGCTATAGGAAGGGTCTCAGATTTGGTATAAGCATTGAGATATCACATCTCATGCTAAAGGAAGGGTCTCAGGATTGGAATGGGAAGGAGTTGTATATGACATCTCAGGCCATAGGAAGGGTCTCAGGTTTGGTATAAGCATTGAGATATCACATCTCTGCTATCGGAAGGGTCTCAGGATTGGAATGGGAAGGAGTTGGATATCCCATCTCATGTTATAGGAAGGGTCTCAGGTTTGGTATTAGAAGCATAGAGATATCACATCTCATGCTATAGGAAGGGTCTCAGGATTGGAATGGGAAGGACTTGGATGTCACATCTCATGCTATAGGGAGGGTCTCAAGTTTGATATTAGAAGCATTGAGATAACAAATCTCATGATATCGGAAGGGTCTCAGGATTGGAATGGGAAGGAGTTGGATACCACATCTCATGATAAAGGAAGGGTCTAAGGTTTGGAAGGGGAAGGATTTGGATATCACATCTCATGTTATAGGACGGGTCTCAGGTTTGGTATTAGAAGCATTGAGATATCAAGTCTCATGGTATAAGAAGGGTCTCAGAATTGGAATGGGAAGGAGTTGGATATCACACCTCAAGCTATAGGAAGGGTCTCAGGATTGGAATGGAAAGGAGTTTGATATCACATATCATGCCATAGTATGGGTCTCAGGTTTGGTAGAAGCATTGGGATATCACATCTCATGCTATCGGAAGGGTATCAGTATTGGATTTGGAAGAAGTTGGATATCCCATCTCATGCTATAGGAAGGGTCTCAGGTTGGAATGGGAAGGAGTTGGATATCACATTTCATGTTATAGGAAGGGTCTCAGGATTGGAATGGGAAGGACTTGGATATCATATCTCATGCTATAGGACGGGTCTCAGGTTTGTTATTAGAATCATTGAGATATCATATTGCATGCTGTAGGAAGGGTCTAAGGATTGGAATGGGAAGGACTTGGATATCACATCTCATGCTATAGATAGGCTCTTAGGTTTGGAAAGGGAAGGAGTTGGATATCACATTTCATGTTAGAGGAAGGATCTCAGGTTTGGTATTAGAAGCATTGAGATATCACATCTCATGCTATAGGAAGGGTCTCAGGATTGGAATGGGAAGTAGTTGGATATCACATCTCATGCTATAGGAAGGGTCTCAGGTTTGGTATAAGCATTGAGATATCACATCTCATGCTATAGGACGGGTCTCAGGATTGGAATGGAAGGAGTTGGATATCACATCTCATGTTATAGGAAGGATCTCAGGTTTGGTATTAGAAGCATTGAGACATCACATCTCATGCTATAGGAAGGGTCTCAGGGTTGGAATGGGAAGGAGTTGGATATCACATCTCATCCAATAGGAAGGGTCTCAGGTTTGGAATGGGAAGGAATTGGATATCACATCTCATGTTATAGGAAGGATCTCAGGTTTGGTATTAGAAGCATTGAGATATCACATCTCATGCTATAGGAAGGGTCTCAGGATTGGAATGTGAAGGATTTGGATATCACATCTCATGCTAAAGGAAGGGTCTCAGGTTTGGTAGAAGCATTGAGATATCACGTCTCTGCTATCGGAAGGGTCTCAGGATTGGATTGGGAAGGAGTTGGATATCCCTTCTCATGCTATAGGAAGGGTCTCAGGATTTGAATGGCAAGGAGTTGGAAATCACATCTCATGCCATAGGAAGGGTCTCAGGTTTGGTATAAGCATTGAGATATCACATCTCTGCTATCGGAAGGGTCTCAGGATTGGAATGGGAAGGAGTTGGATATTCCCATCTCATGTTATAGGAAGGGTCTCAGGTTTGGTATTAGAAGCATTGAGATATCACATCTCATGCTATAGGAAGGGTCTCAGGATTGGAATGGGAAGGACTTGGATATCACATCTCATGCTATAGGGAGGGTCTCAAGTTTGATATTAGAAGCTTTGAGATATCACATCTCATGATATCGGAAGGGTCTCAGGATTGGAATGGGAAGGAGTTGGATATCACATCTCATGATAAAGGAAGGGTCTAAGGTTTGGAAGGGGAAGGATTTGGATATCACATCTCATGTTATATTACGGGTCTCAGGTTTGGTATTAGAAGCATTGAGATATCAAGTCTCAGAGTATAGGAAGGGTCTCAGAATTGGAATGGGAAGGAGTTGGATATCACATCTCAAGCTATAGGAAGGGTCTCAGGATTGGAATGGGAAGGACTTGGATATCACATCTCATGCTATAGGAAGGCTCTCAGTTTTGGAAGGGGAAAGAGTTGGATATCACATTTCATATTAGAGGTAGGATCTCAGGTTTGGTATTAGAGGCATTGAGATATCACATCTCATGCTATCAGAAGGGTCTCAGGAATGGAATGGGAAGGAGTTGGATATCACATCTCATGCTAAAGGGAGGGTCTCAGGTTTGGAAGGGGAAGGATTTGGATATCACATCTCATGTTATAGGAAGGATCTCAGGTTTGGTATTAGAAGCATTGAGATATCTCATCTCATGCTATCGGAAGAATTTCAGGTTTGGTATTAGAAGCATTGAGATATCACATCTCATGCTATCAGAAGGGTCTCAGGATTGGAATGGGAAGGAGTTGGATATCACACCTCATGCTAAAGGGAGGGTCTCAGGTTTGGAAGGGGAAGGATTTGGATATCACATCTCATGTTATCGGAAGGATCTCACGTTTGGTATTAGAAGTATTGAGATATCATATCTCATGCTATAGGAAGGGTCTCAGGATTGGAATGGGAAAGAGTTGGATATCACATCTCATGCTATAGAGAGTGTCTCAGGATTGGAATGGGAAGGACTTAGATATCACATATCATGCTATAGGGAGGGTCTCAGTTTTGATATTAGAAGCATTGAGATATCACATCTCATGCTATCGGAAATGTCTCAGGATTGGAATGGGAAGGAGCTGGATATCACATCTCATGCTAAAGGAAGGGTCTCAGGTTTGGAACGGGAAGGATTTGGATATCACATCTCATGTTATAGGAAGGGTCTCAGGTTTGTTATAAGCATTGAGATATCACATCTCTGCTATCGGAAGTGTCTCAGGATTGGAATGGGAAGGAGTTGGATATCCCATCTCATGTTATAGGACGGGTCTCAGGTTTGTTATTAGAATCATTGAGATATCATATTGCATGCTGTAGGAATGGTCTAAGGGTTGGAATGGGAAGGACTTGGATATCACATCTCATGCTATAGATAGGCTCTTAGGTTTGGAAAGGGAAGGAGTTGGATATCACATTTCATGTTAGAGGAAGGATCTCAGGTTTGGTATTAGAAGCATTGAGATATCACATCTCATGCTATAGGAAGGGTCTCAGGATTGGAATGGGAAGTAGTTGAATATCACATCTCATGCTATAGGAAGGGTCTCAGGTTTGGTATAAGCATTGAGATATCACATCTCATGCTATAGGATGGGTCTCAGGATTGGAATGGAAGGAGTTGGATATCACATCTCATGTTATAGGAAGGATCTCAGGTTTGGTATTAGAAGCATTGAGACATCACATCTCATGCTATAGGAAGGGTCTCAGGGTTGGAATGGGAAGGAGTTGGATATCACATCTCATCCAATAGGAAGGGTCTCAGGTTTGGAATGGGAAGGAATTGGATATCACATTTCATGTTATAGGAAGGATCTCAGGTTTGGTATTAGAAGCATTGAGATATCACATCTCATGCTATAGGAAGGGTCTCAGGATTGGAATGTGAAGGATTTGGATATCACATCTCATGCTAAAGGAAGGGTCTCAGGTTTGGTAGAAGCATTGAAATATCACGTCTCTGCTATCAGAAGGGTCTCAGGATTGGATTGGGAAGGAGTTGGATATCCCTTCTCATGCTATAGGAAGGGTCTCAGGATTTGAATGGCAAGGAGTTGGATATCACATCTCATGCCATAGGAAGGGTCTCAGGTTTGGTATAAGCATTGAGATATCACATCTCTACTATCGGAAGGGTCTCAGGATTGGATTGGGAAGGAGTTGGATATCCCTTCTCATGCTATAGGAAGTGTCTCAGGTTGGAATGGGAAGGAGTTGGATATCACATCTCATGTTATAGGAAGGGTCTCAGGATTGGAATGGGAAGGATTTGGATATCACATCTCTTGCTATAGGAAGGGTCTCAGGATTTGAATGGCAAGAAGTTGGATATCACATCTCATGCCATAGGAAGGGTCTCAGGTTTGGTATAAGCATTGAGATATCACATCTCTACTATCGGAAGGGTCTCAGGATTGGATTGGGAAGGAGTTGGATATCCCTTCTCATGCTATAGGAAGTGTCTCAGGTTGGAATGGGAAGGAGTTGGATATCACATCTCATGTTATAGGACGGGTCTCAGGATTGGAATGGAAGGAGTTTGATATCACATCTCATGTTATAGGAAGGATCTCAGGTTTGGTATTAGAAGCATTGAGACATCACATCTCATGCTATAGGAAGGGTCTCAGGGTTGGAATGGGAAGGAGTTGGATATCGCATCTCATCCAATAGGAAGGGTCTCAGGATTGGAATGGGAAGGAATTGGATATCACATCTCATGTTATAGGAAGGATCTCAGGTTTGGTATTAGAAGCATTGAGATATCACATCTCATGCTATAGGAAGGGTCTCAGGATTGGAATGTGAAGGATTTGGATATCACATCTCATGCTAAAGGAAGGGTCTCAGGTTTGGTAGAAGCATTGAGATATCACGTCTCTGCTATCGGAAGGGTCTCAGGATTGGATTGGGAAGGAGTTGGATATCCCTTCTCATGCTATAGGAAGGGTCTCAGGATTTGAATGGGAAGGAGTTGGATATCACATCTCTTGCTATAGGAAGGGTCTCAGGATTGGAATGGGTAGGAGTTGGATATTACTTTCTTGCTATAGGAAGGGTCTCATGTTTGGAATGGGAAGCAGTTGGATATCACATATGCTATAGTTAGTGTCTCAGGTTTGGAACGGGAAGGAGTTGGATATCACCATAGCTGCTCCTCTGACTGCCCTCACAACTCCGAAGAAACCCAAGAAGGTAACTTGGACCGACGAGTGTGAGAAGGCCTTCAATGGCTTAAAAGACTCCTTGTGCCAAGCGCCTGTGCTTAGGGCCCCTGATTATCAAAGACCTTTTATCGTGCAGACGGATGCCTCTGACACTGGGATAGGAGCTGTACTATCACAAGTAGATGAGAAGGGTAAGGAACACCCTATTGGTTTTATTAGTCGCCAGCTTAAGGACAGAGAGCTCAGATGGTCCACGGTAGAGAAAGAATGTTTCTCTGTTGTGTGGGCCCTAAGGAAGCTGAGGCCCTACCTCTATGGGACCCACTTCACTGTGCAGACTGACCATAAGCCGTTAAAGTGGCTAATGAACATGAAGGGGGAGAATCCAAAGTTGCTTAGGTGGTCCATAAGTCTACAAGGCTTCGACTTCACTATTGAGCATAGGCCAGGTGTCCAACATAGCAATGCTGATGGGTTGTCCAGAATGTTTAACCGACCTGAACAAGAGACTCATCCAGGGGTGGATTAGTTCCCCCTGTCCATAGTCTGGGAGGGGCGAGTGTTAGGAAAGATTTCATGATTGCAGGTAATTTTCCTTCCATGTGACAACCCCTAAACTTTTTGCTGTTGTTTTCACCTTGTTATTGACTTTGCCAGAGAAGTGCAGCCTTCTGCCGCACTCCTCTGGGCTTTCGCTCTTTTCTTACGGGGAAACTGACATGCCCTTAAGACAGTCAGTACCGGGGAACGCTGTTTCCCGTAGTTTCTTCTATCGTGTTGCGGCTTTAGTGCAACATGACACAAGAGGGCACTGTAAGCTAAGTTACAGCTCTCTTGGGTCTCTAGCCTTCTACAGACCCTAGATACTCTTTTAGGATGGTATTTGATCGGTGCAAGTCATTCAGGGACTCGAATGGTGGCAGCGATCGTTTTGTTTATTTTGAGCTCCTTTTGGCGTTCTGAGCACGTTTTTCGCACTGAACCCAAAATGGTGGCCTGGCTCCCAAAATGGCCAGACCACGAGGCTCCTTTGTCTTGTCCACTGACCGTCTTGCTCCCTTCACCTTCCCCAGGTCGGGCGACCTGGGGCCTTCCTTATTTGGGCATGTACTTTCCCGTGAAACGTGGTTGCTTTCGCGGGCTTCTACGTGTCGTTTGTGTGCCTCCAGGGTGTGGGCTGGGATGTCTGGTCCCAATACACATCCTGGGTGCCAGAGAGTCTAGGGTGGTGTGAATGCCTGGGACCACCGTGGTCCGTGATTGGTCCACGTATGGTATGTGTGTTGATGAGCGGATCTCCCATTGGCTCCCCTCCGTTTTGGCGCGAAGGGAACCGTGGATAAGAGGGAGCTGGAAACACCACTACCATGTCGATCTCCTGAGTTCTCACGAATGAAGGAATACAGGAGCCAAGTATCCTGCAACCAAGAGGCTGGACCGAGGAATCGCTGGTGACCCGCTGAAGGAATCCTCCTTTGCACTGCGGTCGTCCTGTGAAGCCCTTTCCTCCTTGGATCGAACCAGAAGGCCTGTACTGGTGCTTCGACCTTTGGAATAGCAGGAACAGCTATTCCCGGCGACTTCATCCTCTCCTGCCAAGTAAGCCTTCGGAAGTGTCTCTGGGCCATCCAGTTGACTGACCAGCTTACAAGGGAGTCCTGCTCTGTAACTGCCACCAGGTTGTGTTGTATTTCGAGTCCTTGTCACTCTCCCACGCTTCGTACACTTGGCGTTCCCAAGTCTGAAGGGAGGAGTGTACATTTGGCTTGAATACACACGGCCGCTCCGTTGTCCTGCTGCGGCAACAAAACTGTGCTGGTTTCGTCGATTGGGACGTCTTTTTGCTCTACACGACTACGAGGCGTTCCCTGCTCTTCTGAACCTGCCAGCTGCTGAAACTAACGTGGAGAAGCCTGGGTCTGCTTGCTTCGGGGACCGGTGAGTAGTTTAGCTAGGATCTGGTCGCCCTCCTGCAGTATCCCATTGCTTTTCCCTGCTGTGTAAAAACAGCCCCCTTTTGGCCGTACTCGCGCTCTGCTTCTGCCCGCTGTGGAGCCTGCGCTTGAGTTGCGGAACCTGTTCTCCTTCTGCTGTGCACTAACCCGAACTGCCTGACTTCCTCCGAAGAGCTTCCCCTTTTGCCCGTTGGCACCGGCGTGGCAGGTACTTTGAGCACAAGGCTCCACTCTTCGCAGGGCTCGGACTTCCATCTAGTTAGGTGCCTCTGAAGGCGAACTGAGTCTAAAGCGTTATCGCACTGCCTGTTTTCCTTTCCTTTCAGGGGGACTACATATTTCGTGCTTTAAACGCTTGCGACTGTGTATTTGTATATATATTGTGTTGATATGGTATGTGTTGGTTTAATATTGTGATATTGTGATTTTCTCGCTACGGTCATTATTTTAAAGGCCTTAAAATAAATGTGTATCTATTTTTCATATAACAACTGTTTGGAGTAGTTTGTAAGCGCTCTTGCTTTGTGTGCTCATTGCGGGCTTTCAGTCACCCTCACCCCTCTTGAGACCTAGTCTTGACCGCCGCGATCGCTACCTTGATTGGTCTGGCTTGTCCAGAGGTTACCCTGTTCCAAGTAATTAGGTTGGCCTTCTGAACTTCTGCGCCACCAGGACAGAGTTCAGAAATCTGTCTTAACAGAAGGGTCTCAGGATTGGATTGGGAAGGAGTTGGATATCCCTTCTCATGCTATAGGAAGGGTCTCAGGATTTGAATGGCAAGGAGTTGGATATCACATCTCATGCCATAGGAAGGGTCTCAGGTTTGGTATAAGCATTGAGATATCACATCTCTGCTATCGGAAGGGTCTCAGGATTGGATTGGGAAGGAGTTGGATATCCCTTCTCATGCTATAGGAAGTGTCTCAGGTTGGAATGGGAAGGAGTTGGATATCACATCTCATGTTATAGGAAGGGTCTCAGGATTGGAATGGGAAGGATTTGGATATCACATCTCTTGCTATAGGAAGGGTCTCAGGATTGGAATGGGTAGGAGTTGGATATTACTTTCTTGCTATAGGAAGGGTCTCATGTTTGGAATGGGAAGGAGTTGGATATCACATATGCTATAGTTAGTGTCTCAGGTTTGGAACGGGAAGGAGTTGGATATCACATCTCATGTTATAGGAAGGGTCTCAGGTTTGGTATAAGCATTGAGATATCACATCTCTGCTATCGGAAGCGGCTCAGGATTGGAATGGGAAGGAGTTGGATATCCCATCTCATGTTATAGTAAGAGTCTCTGGTTTGGTATTAGAATCATTGAGATATCACATTGCATGCTGTAGGAAGGGTCTAAGGATTGGAATGGGATGGACTTGGATATCACATCTCATGCTATAGGTAGGCTCTCAGGTTTGGTATAAGCATTGAGATATCACATCTCATGCTATAGGAAGGGTCTCAGGATTGGAATGGGAAGGATTTGGATATCACATCTCATGCTATAGGAAGGGTCTCAGATTTGGTATAAGCATTGAGATATCACATCTCATGCTAAAGGAAGGGTCTCAGGATTGGAATGGGAAGGAGTTGTATATGACATCTCAGGCCATAGGAAGGGTCTCAGGTTTGGTATAAGCATTGAGATATCACATCTCTGCTATCGGAAGGGTCTCAGGATTGGAATGGGAAGGAGTTGGATATCCCATCTCATGTTATAGGAAGGGTCTCAGGTTTGGTATTAGAAGCATAGAGATATCACATCTCATGCTATAGGAAGGGTCTCAGGATTGGAATGGGAAGGACTTGGATGTCACATCTCATGCTATAGGGAGGGTCTCAAGTTTGATATTAGAAGCATTGAGATAACAAATCTCATGATATCGGAAGGGTCTCAGGATTGGAATGGGAAGGAGTTGGATACCACATCTCATGATAAAGGAAGGGTCTAAGGTTTGGAAGGGGAAGGATTTGGATATCACATCTCATGTTATAGGACGGGTCTCAGGTTTGGTATTAGAAGCATTGAGATATCAAGTCTCATGGTATAAGAAGGGTCTCAGAATTGGAATGGGAAGGAGTTGGATATCACACCTCAAGCTATAGGAAGGGTCTCAGGATTGGAATGGAAAGGAGTTTGATATCACATCTCATGCCATAGTATGGGTCTCAGGTTTGGTAGAAGCATTGGGATATCACATCTCATGCTATCGGAAGGGTATCAGTATTGGATTTGGAAGAAGTTGGATATCCCATCTCATGCTATAGGAAGGGTCTCAGGTTGGAATGGGAAGGAGTTGGATATCACATTTCATGTTATAGGAAGGGTCTCAGGATTGGAATGGGAAGGACTTGGATATCATATCTCATGCTATAGGACGGGTCTCAGGTTTGTTATTAGAATCATTGAGATATCATATTGCATGCTGTAGGAAGGGTCTAAGGATTGGAATGGGAAGGACTTGGATATCACATCTCATGCTATAGATAGGCTCTTAGGTTTGGAAAGGGAAGGAGTTGGATATCACATTTCATGTTAGAGGAAGGATCTCAGGTTTGGTATTAGAAGCATTGAGATATCACATCTCATGCTATAGGAAGGGTCTCAGGATTGGAATGGGAAGTAGTTGGATATCACATCTCATGCTATAGGAAGGGTCTCAGGTTTGGTATAAGCATTGAGATATCACATCTCATGCTATAGGACGGGTCTCAGGATTGGAATGGAAGGAGTTGGATATCACATCTCATGTTATAGGAAGGATCTCAGGTTTGGTATTAGAAGCATTGAGACATCACATCTCATGCTATAGGAAGGGTCTCAGGGTTGGAATGGGAAGGAGTTGGATATCACATCTCATCCAATAGGAAGGGTCTCAGGTTTGGAATGGGAAGGAATTGGATATCACATCTCATGTTATAGGAAGGATCTCAGGTTTGGTATTAGAAGCATTGAGATATCACATCTCATGCTATAGGAAGGGTCTCAGGATTGGAATGTGAAGGATTTGGATATCACATCTCATGCTAAAGGAAGGGTCTCAGGTTTGGTAGAAGCATTGAGATATCACGTCTCTGCTATCGGAAGGGTCTCAGGATTGGATTGGGAAGGAGTTGGATATCCCTTCTCATGCTATAGGAAGGGTCTCAGGATTTGAATGGCAAGGAGTTGGATATCACATCTCATGCCATAGGAAGGGTCTCAGGTTTGGTATAAGCATTGAGATATCACATCTCTGCTATCGGAAGGGTCTCAGGATTGGAATGGGAAGGAGTTGGATATTCCCATCTCATGTTATAGGAAGGGTCTCAGGTTTGGTATTAGAAGCATTGAGACATCACATCTCATGCTATAGGAAGGGTCTCAGGGTTGGAATGGGAAGGAGTTGGATATCACATCTCATCCAATAGGAAGGGTCTCAGGTTTGGAATGGGAAGGAATTGGATATCACATCTCATGTTATAGGAAGGATCTCAGGTTTGGTATTAGAAGCATTGAGATATCACATCTCATGCTATAGGAAGGGTCTCAGGATTGGAATGTGAAGGATTTGGATATCACATCTCATGCTAAAGGAAGGGTCTCAGGTTTGGTAGAAGCATTGAGATATCACGTCTCTGCTATCGGAAGGGTCTCAGGATTGGATTGGGAAGGAGTTGGATATCCCTTCTCATGCTATAGGAAGGGTCTCAGGATTTGAATGGCAAGGAGTTGGATATCACATCTCATGCCATAGGAAGGGTCTCAGGTTTGGTATAAGCATTGAGATATCACATCTCTGCTATCGGAAGGGTCTCAGGATTGGAATGGGAAGGAGTTGGATATTCCCATCTCATGTTATAGGAAGGGTCTCAGGTTTGGTATTAGAAGCATTGAGATATCACATCTCATGCTATAGGAAGGGTCTCAGGATTGGAATGGGAAGGACTTGGATATCACATCTCATGCTATAGGGAGGGTCTCAAGTTTGATATTAGAAGCTTTGAGATATCACATCTCATGATATCGGAAGGGTCTCAGGATTGGAATGGGAAGGAGTTGGATATCACATCTCATGATAAAGGAAGGGTCTAAGGTTTGGAAGGGGAAGGATTTGGATATCACATCTCATGTTATATTACGGGTCTCAGGTTTGGTATTAGAAGCATTGAGATATCAAGTCTCAGAGTATAGGAAGGGTCTCAGAATTGGAATGGGAAGGAGTTGGATATCACATCTCAAGCTATAGGAAGGGTCTCTGGATTGGAATGGGAAGGACCTGGATATCACATCTCATGCTATAGGAAGGCTCTCAGGTTTGGAAGGGGAAAGAGTTGGATATCACATTTCATGTTAGAGGTAGGATCTCAGGTTTGGTGTTAGAGGCATTGAGATATCACATCTCATGCTATCAGAAGGGTCTCAGGAATGGAATGGGAAGGAGTTGGATATCACATCTCATGCTAAAGGGAGGGTCTCAGGTTTGGAAGGGGAAGGATTTGGATATCACATCTCATGTTATAGGAAGGATCTCAGGTTTGGTATTAGAAGCATTGAGATATCACATCTCATGCTATCGGAAGGATCTCAGGTTTGGTATTAGAAGCATTGAGATATCACATCTCATGCTATCAGAAGGGTCTCAGGATTGGAATGGGAAGGAGTTGGATACCACATCTCATGATAAAGGAAGGGTCTAAGGTTTGGAAGGGGAAGGATTTGGATATCACATCTCATGTTATAGGACGGGTCTCAGGTTTGGTATTAGAAGCATTGAGATATCAAGTCTCATGGTATAAGAAGGGTCTCAGAATTGGAATGGGAAGGAGTTGGATATCACACCTCAAGCTATAGGAAGGGTCTCAGGATTGGAATGGAAAGGAGTTTGATATCACATCTCATGCCATAGTATGGGTCTCAGGTTTGGTAGAAGCATTGGGATATCACATCTCATGCTATCGGAAGGGTATCAGTATTGGATTTGGAAGAAGTTGGATATCCCATCTCATGCTATAGGAAGGGTCTCAGGTTGGAATGGGAAGGAGTTGGAAATCACATTTCATGTTATAGGAAGGGTCTCAGGATTGGAATGGGAAGGACTTGGATATCATATCTCATGCTATAGGACGGGTCTCAGGTTTGTTATTAGAATCATTGAGATATCATATTGCATGCTGTAGGAAGGGTCTAAGGATTGGAATGGGAAGGACTTGGATATCACATCTCATGCTATAGATAGGCTCTTAGGTTTGGAAAGGGAAGGAGTTGGATATCACATTTCATGTTAGAGGAAGGATCTCAGGTTTGGTATTAGAAGCATTGAGATATCACATCTCATGCTATAGGAAGGGTCTCAGGATTGGAATGGGAAGTAGTTGGATATCACATCTCATGCTATAGGAAGGGTCTCAGGTTTGGTATAAGCATTGAGATATCACATCTCATGCTATAGGACGGGTCTCAGGATTGGAATGGAAGGAGTTGGATATCACATCTCATGTTATAGGAAGGATCTCAGGTTTGGTATTAGAAGCATTGAGACATCACATCTCATGCTATAGGAAGGGTCTCAGGGTTGGAATGGGAAGGAGTTGGATATCACATCTCATCCAATAGGAAGGGTCTCAGGTTTGGAATGGGAAGGAATTGGATATCACATCTCATGTTATAGGAAGGATCTCAGGTTTGGTATTAGAAGCATTGAGATATCACATCTCATGCTATAGGAAGGGTCTCAGGATTGGAATGTGAAGGATTTGGATATCACATCTCATGCTAAAGGAAGGGTCTCAGGTTTGGTATTAGAAGCATTGAGATATCACATCTCATGCTATAGGAAGGGTCTCAGGATTGGAATGGGAAGGACTTGGATATCACATCTCATGCTATAGGGAGGGTCTCAAGTTTGATATTAGAAGCTTTGAGATATCACATCTCATGATATCGGAAGGGTCTCAGGATTGGAATGGGAAGGAGTTGGATATCACATCTCATGCTATAGGGAGGGTCTCAAGTTTGATATTAGAAGCTTTGAGATATCACATCTCATGATATCGGAAGGGTCTGAGGATTGGAATGGGAAGGAGTTGGATATCACATCTCATGATAAAGGAAGGGTCTAAGGTTTGGAAGGGGAAGGATTTGGATATCACATCTCATGTTATATTACGGGTCTCAGGTTTGGTATTAGAAGCATTGAGATATCACGTCTCTGCTATCGGAAGGGTCTCAGGATTGGATTGGGAAGGAGTTGGATATCCCTTCTCATGCTATAGGAAGGGTCTCAGGATTTGAATGGCAAGGAGTTGGCTATCACATCTCATGCCATAGGAAGGGTCTCAGGTTTGGTATTAGAAGCATTGAGATATCACATCTCTGCTATCGGAAGGGTCTCAGGATTGGAATGGGAAGGAGTTGGATATTCCCATCTCATGTTATAGGAAGGGTCTCAGGTTTGGTATTAGAAGCATTGAGATATCACATCTCATGCTATAGGAAGGGTCTCAGGATTGGAATGGGAAGGACTTGGATATCACATCTCATGCTATAGGGAGGGTCTCAAGTTTGATATTAGAAGCTTTGAGATATCACATCTCATGATATCGGAAGGGTCTCAGGATTGGAATGGGAAGGAGTTGGATATCACATCTCATGATAAAGGAAGGGTCTAAGGTTTGGAAGGGGAAGGATTTGGATATCACATCTCATGTTATATTACGGGTCTCAGGTTTGGTATTAGAAGCATTGAGATATCAAGTCTCAGAGTATAGGAAGGGTCTCAGAATTGGAATGGGAAGGAGTTGGATATCACATCTCAAGCTATAGGAAGGGTCTCTGGATTGGAATGGGAAGGACCTGGATATCACATCTCATGCTATAGGAAGGCTCTCAGGTTTGGAAGGGGAAAGAGTTGGATATCACATTTCATGTTAGAGGTAGGATCTCAGGTTTGGTGTTAGAGGCATTGAGATATCACATCTCATGCTATCAGAAGGGTCTCAGGAATGGAATGGGAAGGAGTTGGATATCACATCTCATGCTAAAGGGAGGGTCTCAGGTTTGGAAGGGGAAGGATTTGGATATCACATCTCATGTTATAGGAAGGATCTCAGGTTTGGTATTAGAAGCATTGAGATATCACATCTCATGCTATCGGAAGGATCTCAGGTTTGGTATTAGAAGCATTGAGATATCACATCTCATGCTATCAGAAGGGTCTCAGGATTGGAATGGGAAGGAGTTGGATACCACATCTCATGATAAAGGAAGGGTCTAAGGTTTGGAAGGGGAAGGATTTGGATATCACATCTCATGTTATAGGACGGGTCTCAGGTTTGGTATTAGAAGTATTGAGATATCAAGTCTCATGGTATAAGAAGGGTCTCAGAATTGGAATGGGAAGGAGTTGGATATCACACCTCAAGCTATAGGAAGGGTCTCAGGATTGGAATGGAAAGGAGTTTGATATCACATCTCATGCCATAGTATGGGTCTCAGGTTTGGTAGAAGCATTGGGATATCACATCTCATGCTATCGGAAGGGTATCAGTATTGGATTTGGAAGAAGTTGGATATCCCATCTCATGCTATAGGAAGGGTCTCAGGTTGGAATGGGAAGGACTTGGATATCATATCTCATGCTATAGGACGGGTCTCAGGTTTGTTATTAGAATCATTGAGATATCATATTGCATGCTGTAGGAAGGGTCTAAGGATTGGAATGGGAAGGACTTGGATATCACATCTCATGCTATAGATAGGCTCTTAGGTTTGGAAAGGGAAGGAGTTGGATATCACATTTCATGTTAGAGGAAGGATCTCAGGTTTGGTATTAGAAGCATTGAGATATCACATCTCATGCTATAGGAAGGGTCTCAGGATTGGAATGGGAAGTAGTTGGATATCACATCTCATGCTATAGGAAGGGTCTCAGGTTTGGTATAAGCATTGAGATATCACATCTCATGCTATAGGACGGGTCTGAGGATTGGAATGGAAGGAGTTGGATATCACATCTCATGTTATAGGAAGGATCTCAGGTTTGGTATTAGAAGCATTGAGACATCACATCTCATGCTATAGGAAGGGTCTCAGGGTTGGAATGGGAAGGAGTTGGATATCACATCTCATCCAATAGGAAGGGTCTCAGGTTTGGAATGGGAAGGAATTGGATATCACATCTTATGTTATAGGAAGGATCTCAGGTTTGGTATTAGAAGCATTGAGATATCACATCTCATGCTATAGGAAGGGTCTCAGGATTGGAATGTGAAGGATTTGGATATCACATCTCATGCTAAAGGAAGGGTCTCAGGTTTGGTAGAAGCATTGAGATATCACGTCTCTGCTATCGGAAGGGTCTCAGGATTGGATTGGGAAGGAGTTGGATATCCCTTCTCATGCTATAGGAAGGGTCTCAGGATTTGAATGGCAAGGAGTTGGATATCACATCTCATGCCATAGGAAGGGTCTCAGGTTTGGTATAAGCATTGAGATATCACATCTCTGCTATCGGAAGGGTCTCAGGATTGGAATGGGAAGGAGTTGGATATTCCCATCTCATGTTATAGGAAGGGTCTCAGGTTTGGTATTAGAAGCATTGAGATATCACATCTCATGCTATAGGAAGTGTCTCAGGATTGGAATGGGAAGGACTTGGATATCACATCTCATGCTATAGGGAGGGTCTCAAGTTTGATATTAGAAGCTTTGAGATATCACATCTCATGATATCGGAAGGGTCTCAGGATTGGAATGGGAAGGAGTTGGATATCACATCTCATGATAAAGGAAGGGTCTAAGGTTTGGAAGGGGAAGGATTTGGATATCACATCTCATGTTATATTACGGGTCTCAGGTTTGGTATTAGAAGCATTGAGATATCAAGTCTCAGAGTATAGGAAGGGTCTCAGAATTGGAATGGGAAGGAGTTGGATATCACATCTCAAGCTATAGGAAGGGTCTCAGGATTGGAATGGGAAGGACTTGGATATCACATCTCATGCTATAGGAAGGCTCTCAGGTTTGGAAGGGGAAAGAGTTGGATATCACATTTCATGTTAGAGGTCTCAGGTTTGGTATTAGAGGCATTGAGATATCACATCTCATGCTATCAGAAGGGTCTCAGGAATGGAATGGGAAGGAGTTGGATATCACATCTCATGCTAAAGGGAGGGTCTCAGGTTTGGAAGGGGAAGGATTTGGATATCACATCTCATGTTATAGGAAGGATCTCAGGTTTGGTATTAGAAGCATTGAGATATCACATCTCATGCTATCGGAAGGATCTCAGGTTTGGTATTAGAAGCATTGAGATATCACATCTCATGCTATCAGAAGGGTCTCAGGATTGGAATGGGAAGGAGTTGGATATCACATCTCATGCTAAAGGGAGGGTCTCAGGTTTGGAAGGGGAAGGATTTGGATATCACATCTCATGTTATCGGAAGGATCTCACGTTTGGTATTAGAAGTATTGAGATATCATATCTCATGCTATAGGAAGGGTCTCAGGATTGGAATGGGAAAGAGTTGGATATCACATCTCATGCTATAGGGAGTGTCTCAGGATTGGAATGGGAAGGACTTAGATATCACATATCATGCTATAGGGGGGGTCTCAGTTTTGATATTAGAAGCATTGAGATATCACATCTCATGCTATCGGAAGTGTCTCAGGATTGGAATGGGAAGGAGCTGGATATCACATCTCATGCTAAAGGAAGGGTCTCAGGTTTGGAACGGGAAGGATTTGGATATCACATCTCATGTTATAGGAAGGGTCTCAGGTTTGGTATAAGCATTGAGATATCACATCTCTGCTATCGGAAGTGTCTCAGGATTGGAATGGGAAGGAGTTGGATATCCCATCTCATGTTATAGGACGGGTCTCAGGTTTGTTATTAGAATCATTGAGATATCATATTGCATGCTGTAGGAAGGGTCTAAGGGTTGGAATGGGAAGGACTTGGATATCACATCTCATGCTATAGATAGGCTCTTAGGTTTGGAAAGGGAAGGAGTTGGATATCACATTTCATGTTAGAGGAAGGATCTCAGGTTTGGTATTAGAAGCATTGAGATATCACATCTCATGCTATAGGAAGGGTCTCAGGATTGGAATGGGAAGTAGTTGGATATCACATCTCATGCTATAGGAAGGGTCTCAGGTTTGGTATAAGCATTGAGATATCACATCTAATGCTATAGGACGGGTCTCAGGATTGGAATGGAAGGAGTTGGATATCACATCTCATGTTATAGGAAGGATCTCAGGTTTGGTATTAGAAGCATTGAGACATCACATCTCATGCTATAGGAAGGGTCTCAGGGTTGGAATGGGAAGGACTTGGATATCACATCTCATGCTATAGGAAGGGTCTCAGGATTGGAATGGGAAGTAGTTGGATATCACATCTCATGCTATAGGAAGGGTCTCAGGTTTGGTATAAGCATTGAGATATCACATCTCATGCTACAGGACGGGTCTCAGGATTGGAATGGAAGGAGTTGGATATCACATCTCATCCAATAGGAAGGGTCTCAGGTTTGGAATGGGAAGGAATTGGATATCACATCTCATGTTATAGGAAGGATCTCAGGTTTGGTATTAGAAGCATTGAGATATCACATCTCATGCTATAGGAAGGGTCTCAGGATTGGAATGTGAAGGATTTGGATATCACATCTCATGCTAAAGGAAGGGTCTCAGGTTTGGTAGAAGCATTGAGATATCACGTCTCTGCTATCGGAAGGGTCTCAGGATTGGATTGGGAAGGAGTTGGATATCCCTTCTCATGCTATAGGAAGGGTCTCAGGATTTGAATGGCAAGGAGTTGGATATCACATCTCATGCCATAGGAAGGGTCTCAGGTTTGGTATAAGCATTGAGATATCACATCTCTGCTATCGGAAGGGTCTCAGGATTGGAATGGGAAGGAGTTGGATATTCCCATCTCATGTTATAGGAAGGGTCTCAGGTTTGGTATTAGAAGCATTGAGATATCACATCTCATGCTATAGGAAGGGTCTCAGGATTGGAATGGGAAGGACTTGGATATCACATCTCATGCTATAGGGAGGGTCTCAAGTTTGATATTAGAAGCTTTGAGATATGACATCTCATGATATCGGAAGGGTCTCAGGATTGGAATGGGAAGGAGTTGGATATCACATCTCATGATAAAGGAAGGGTCTAAGGTTTGGAAGGGGAAGGATTTGGATATCACATCTCATGTTATATTACGGGTCTCAGGTTTGGTATTAGAAGCATTGAGATATCAAGTCTCAGAGTATAGGAAGGGTCTCAGAATTGGAATGGGAAGGAGTTGGATATCACATCTCAAGCTATAGGAAGGGTCTCAGGATTGGAATGGGAAGGACTTGGATATCACATCTCATGCTATAGGAAGGCTCTCAGGTTTGGAAGGGGAAAGAGTTGGATATCACATTTCATGTTAGAGGTAGGAGCTCAGGTTTGGTATTAGAGGCATTGAGATATCACATCTCATGCTATCAGAAGGGTCTCAGGAATGGAATGGGAAGGAGTTGGATATCACATCTCATGCTAAAGGGAGGGTCTCAGGTTTGGAAGGGGAAGGATTTGGATATCACATCTCATGTTATAGGAAGGATCTCAGGTTTGGTATTAGAAGCATTGAGATATCACATCTCATGCTATCGGAAGGATCTCAGGTTTGGTATTAGAAGCATTGAGATATCACATCTCATGCTATCAGAAGGGTCTCAGGATTGGAATGGGAAGGAGTTGGATATCACATCTCATGCTAAAGGGAGGGTCTCAGGTTTGGAAGGGGAAGGATTTGGATATCACATCTCATGTTATCGGAAGGATCTCACGTTTGGTATTAGAAGTATTGAGATATCATATCTCATGCTATAGGAAGGGTCTCAGGATTGGAATGGGAAAGAGTTGGATATCACATCTCATGCTATAGGGAGTGTCTCAGGATTGGAATGGGAAGGACTTAGATATCACATATCATGCTATAGGGAGGGTCTCAGTTTTGATATTAGAAGCATTGAGATATCACATCTCATGCTATCGGAAGTGTCTCAGGATTGGAATGGGAAGGAGCTGGATATCACATCTCATGCTAAAGGAAGGGTCTCAGGTTTGGAACGGGAAGGATTTGGATATCACATCTCATGTTATAGGAAGGGTCTCAGGTTTGGTATAAGCATTGAGATATCACATCTCTGCTATCGGAAGTGTCTCAGGATTGGAATGGGAAGGAGTTGGATATCCCATCTCATGTTATAGGACGGGTCTCAGGTTTGTTATTAGAATCATTGAGATATCATATTGCATGCTGTAGGAAGGGTCTAAGGGTTGGAATGGGAAGGACTTGGATATCACATCTCATGCTATAGATATGCTCTTAGGTTTGGAAAGGGAAGGAGTTGGATATCACATTTCATGTTAGAGGAAGGATCTCAGGTTTGGTATTAGAAGCATTGAGATATCACATCTCATGCTATAGGAAGGGTCTCAGGATTGGAATGGGAAGTAGTTGGATATCACATCTCATGCTATAGGAAGGGTCTCAGGTTTGGTATAAGCATTGAGATATCACATCTAATGCTATAGGACGGGTCTCAGGATTGGAATGGAAGGAGTTGGATATCACATCTCATGTTATAGGAAGGATCTCAGGTTTGGTATTAGAAGCATTGAGACATCACATCTCATGCTATAGGAAGGGTCTCAGGGTTGGAATGGGAAGGAGTTGGATATCACCTCTCATCCAATAGGAAGGGTCTCAGGTTTGGAATGGGAAGGGATTGGATATCACATCTTATGTTATAGGAAGGATCTCAGGTTTGGTATTAGAAGCATTGAGATATCACATCTCATGCTATAGGAAGGGTCTCAGGATTGGAATGTGAAGGATTTGGATATCACATCTCATGCTAAAGGAAGGGTCTCAGGTTTGGTAGAAGCATTGAGATATCACGTCTCTGCTATCGGAAGGGTCTCAGGATTGGATTGGGCAGGAGTTGGATATCCCTTCTCATGCTATAGGAAGGGTCTCAGGATTTGAATGGCAAGGAGTTGGATATCACATCTCATGCCATAGGAAGGGTCTCAGGTTTGGTATAAGCATTGAGATATCACATCTCTGCTATCGGAAGGGTCTCAGGATTGGATTGGGAAGGAGTTGGATATCCCTTCTCATGCTATAGGAAGTGTCTCAGGTTGGAATGGGAAGGAGTTGGATATCACATCTCATGTTATAGGAAGGGTCTCAGGATTGGAATGGGAAGGATTTGGATATCACATCTCTTGCTATAGGAAGGGTCTCAGGATTGGAATGGGTAGGAGTTGGATATTACTTTCTTGCTATAGGAAGGGTCTCATGTTTGGAATGGGAAGGAGTTGGATATCACATATGCTATAGTTAGTGTCTCAGGTTTGGAACGGGAAGGAGTTGGATATCACATCTCATGTTATAGGAAGGGTCTCAGGTTTGGTATAAGCATTGAGATATCACATCTCTGCTATCGGAAGCGGCTCAGGATTGGAATGGGATGGAGTTGGATATCCCATCTCATGTTATAGTAAGAGTCTCTGGTTTAGCAGAGATGTGATATCTCAATGTTTATACCAAACCTGAGACCCTTCCTATAACATGAGATGTGATATCCAACTCCTTCCCGTTCCAAACCTGAGACCCTTCCTTTAGCATGAGATGTGATATCCAGCTCCTTCCCATTCCAATCCTGAGACACTTCCGATAGCATGAGATGTGATATCTCAATGCTTCTAATATCAAAACTGAGACCCTCCCTATAGCATGATATGTGATATCTAAGTCCTTCCCATTCCAATCCTGAGACCCTTCCTATAGCATGAGATGTGATATCTCAATGCTTCTACCAAACCTGAGACCCTTCCTTTAGCATGAGATGTGATATCCAACTCCTTCCCATTCCAATCCTGAGACCCTTCCTATAGCATGAGATGTGATATCTCAATACTTCTAATACCAAACCTGAGATCCTTCCGATAGCATGAGATGTGATATCGCAATGCTTCTAATACCAAACCTGAGATCCTTCCTATAACATGAGATGTGCTTCTAATATCAAACTTGAGACCCTCACTATAGCATGAGATGTGACTTCCAAGTCCTCCCCATTCCAATCCTGAGACCCTTCCTATAGCATGAGATGTGATATCTCAATGCTTCTAATACCAAACCTGAGACCCTTCCTTTAACATGAGATGGGATATCCAACTCCTTCCCATTCCAATCCTGAGACCCTTCCGATAGCAGAGATGTGATATCTCAATGCTTATACCAATCCTGAGACCCTTCCTATGGCCTGAGATGTCATATACAACTCCTTCCCAATCCAATCCTGAGACCCTTCCTATAGCATGAGATGTGATATCTCAATGCTTATACCAAATCTGAGACCCTTCCTATAGCATGAGATGTGATATCCAACTCCTTCCCATTCCAATCCTGAGACCCTTCCTATAGCATGAGATGTGATGTCTCAATGCTTCTAATACCAAACCTGAGATCCTTCCTATAACATGAGATGTCATATCCAACTCCTTCCCATTCCAATCCTGAGACCCTTCCTATAGCATGAGATGTGATGTCTCAATGCTTCTAATACCAAACCTGAGAACCTTCCTACAGCATGCAATGTGATATCTCAATGCTTCTAATACCAAACCTGAGACCAGTCCTATAACATGAGATTGGATATCCAACTCCTTCCCCTTCCAAACCTGAGACCCTTCCTATAGCATGAGCTGTGATATCCAACTTCTTCCCATTCCAATCCTGAGACCCTTCCTATAACATGAGATGTGATGTCTCAATGCTTCTAATACCAAACCTGAGATCTTTCCTATAACATGAGATGTGATATCCAACTCCTTCCCATTCCAATCCTGAGACCCTTCCTATAGCATGAGATGTGCTATCTCAATGCTTATACCAAACCTGAGACCCTTCCTAAAGCTTGAGATGTGATATCCAACTCCTTCCCATTCCAATCATGAGACCCTTCCTATAGCATGAGATGTGATATCTCAAGGCCTCTAATACCAAACCTGAGATCCGTCCTCTAACATAAAATGTGATATCCAACTCCTTCCCCTTCCAAACCTGAGAGCCTTCCTATAGCATGAGATGGGATATCCAAATCCCTCCCATTCCAATCCTGAGACCCTTCCTATAGCATGAGATGTGATATCTCAATGCTTATATCAAACCTGAGAGCCTACCTATAGCATGAGATGTGATATCCAAGTCCATCCCATTCCAATCCTTAGACCCTTCCTACAGCATGCGATGTGATATCTCAATGATTCTAATACCAAATCAGAGACTCTTACTATAACATGAGATGGGATATCCAACTCCTTCCCATTCCAATCCTGAGCCGCTTCCGATAGCAGAGATGTGATATCTCAATGCTTATAACAAACCTGAGACCCTTCCTATAACATGAGATGTGATATCCAACTCCTTCCCGTTCCAAACCTGAGACACTAACTATAGCATATGTGATATCCAACTCCTTCCCATTCCAATCCTGAGACCCTTCCTATAGCAAGAGATGTGATATCCAAATCCTTCCCATTCCAATCCTGAGACCCTTCCTATAACATGAGATGTGATATCCAACTCCTTCCCATTCCAACCTGAGACACTTCCTATAGCATGAGAAGGGATATCCAACTCCTTCCCAATCCAATCCTGAGACCCTTCCGATAGCAGAGATGTGATATCTCAATGCTTATACCAAACCTGAGACCCTTCCTATGGCATGAGATGTGATATCCAACTCCTTGCCATTCAAATCCTGAGACCCTTCCTATAGCATGAGAAGGGATATCCAACTCCTTCCCAATCCAATCCTGAGACCCTTCCGATAGCAGAGACGTGATATCTCAATGCTTCTACCAAACCTGAGACCCTTCCTTTAGCATGAGATGTGATATCCAAATCCTTCACATTCCAATCCTGAGACCCTTCCTATAGCATGAGATGTGATATCTCAATGTTTCTAATACCAAACCTGAGATCCTTCCTATAACATGAGATGTGATATCCAATTCCTTCCCATTCCAAACCTGAGACCCTTCCTATTGGATGAGATGTGATATCCAACTCCTTCCCTTTCCAACCCTGAGACCCTTCCTATAGCATGAGATGTGATGTCTCAATGCTTCTAATAG
The DNA here is from genome assembly GCF_040938575.1 of Ambystoma mexicanum. Classification (NCBI taxonomy): domain Eukaryota; kingdom Metazoa; phylum Chordata; class Amphibia; order Caudata; family Ambystomatidae; genus Ambystoma; species Ambystoma mexicanum. Next base: position 2,479,405 of record NW_027182443.1, read on the forward strand.
CAAACCTGAGATCCTTCCTATAACATGAGATGTGATATCCAACTCCTTCCATTCCAATCCTGAGACCCGTCCTATAGCATGAGATGTGATATCTCAATGCTTATACCAAACCTGAGACACTTCCTATAGCATGAGATGTGATATCCAACTACTTCCCATTCCAATCCTGAGACCCTTCCTATAGCATGAGATGTGATATCTCAATGCTTCTAATACCAAACCTGAGATCCTTCCTCTAACATGAAATGTGATATCCAACTCCTTCCCTTTCCAAACCTAAGAGCCTATCTATAGCATGAGATGTGATATCCAAGTCCTTCCCATTCCAACCCTTAGACCCTTCCTACAGCATGCAATATGATATCTCAATGATTCTAATAACAAACCTGAGACCCGTCCTATAACATGAGATGGGATATCCAACTCCTTCCCATTCCAATCCTGAGACACTTCCGATAGCAGAGATGTGATATCTCAATGCTTATACCAAACCTGAGACCCTTCCTATAACATGAGATGTGATATCCAAATCCTTCCCGTTCCAAACCTGAGACCCTTCCTTTAGCATGAGATGTGATATCCAGCTCCTTCCCATTCCAATCCTGAGACACTTCCTATAGCATGAGATGTGATAGCTAAATGCTTCTAATACCAAACTTGAGACTCTTCCTATAACATGAGATGGGATATCCAACTCCTTCCCATTCCAATCCTTAGACCCTTCCTACAGCATGCAATATGATATCTCAATGATTCTAATAACAAACCTGAGACCCGTCCTATAACATGAGATGGGATATCCAACACCTTCCCATTCCAATCCTGAGACATTCCCGATAGCAGAGATGTGATATCTCAATGCTTATACCAAACCTGAGACCCTTCCTATAACATGAGATGTGATATCCAACTCCTTCCCGTTCCAAACCTGAGACCCTTCCTATAGCATATGTGATATCCAACACATTCCCATTCCAAACATGAGACCCTTCCTATAGCAGGAATGTAATATCCAACTCCTTCCCATTCCAATCCTGAGACCATTCCTATAGCATGAGATGTGATATCTCAATGTTTCTAATACCAAACCTGAGATCCTTCCTATGACATGAGATGTGATATCCAATTCCTCCCCATTCCAAACCTGAGAACCTTCCTACAGCATGCGATGTGATATCTCAATGCTTCTAATACCAAACCTGAGACCAGTCCTATAACATGAGATTGGATATCCAGCTCCTTCCCCTTCCAAACCTGAGACCCTTCCTATAGCATGAGATGTGATATCCAAGTCCTCCCCATTCCAATCCTGAGACCCTTCCTATAGCATGAGATGTGATATCTCAATGCTTCTAATACCAAACCTGAGACCCTTCCTTTAACATGAGATGGGATATCCAACTCCTTCCCATTCCAATCCTGAGACCCTTCCGATAGCAGAGATGTGATATCTCAATGCTTATACCAATCCTGAGACCCTTCCTATGGCCTGAGATGTCATATACAACTCCTTCCCAATCCAATCCTGAGACCCTTCCTATAGCATGAGATGTGATATCTCAATGCTTATACCAAATCTGAGACCCTTCCTATAGCATGAGATGTGATATCCAACTCCTTCCCATTCCAATCCTGAGACCCTTCCTATAGCATGAGATGTGATGTCTCAATGCTTCTAATACCAAACCTGAGATCCTTCCTATAACATGAGATGTCATATCCAACTCCTTCCCATTCCAATCCTGAGACCCTTCCTATAGCATGAGATGTGATGTCTCAATGCTTCTAATACCAAACCTGAGAACCTTCCTACAGCATGCGATGTGATATCTCAATGCTTCTAATACCAAACCTGAGACCAGTCCTATAACATGAGATTGGATATCCAACTCCTTCCCCTTCCAAACCTGAGACCCTTCCTATAGCATGAGATGTGATATCCAACTTCTTCCCATTCCAATCCTGAGACCCTTCCTATAACATGAGATGTGATGTCTCAATGCTTCTAATACCAAACCTGAGATCTTTCCTATAACATGAGATGTGATATCCAACTCCTTCCCATTCCAATCCTGAGACCCTTCCTATAGCATGAGATGTGCTATCTCAATGCTTATACCAAACCTGAGACCCTTCCTAAAGCTTGAGATGTGATATCCAACTCCTTCCCATTCCAATCCTGAGACCCTTCCTATAGCATGAGATGTGATATCTCAAGGCCTCTAATACCAAACCTGAGATCCGTCCTCTAACATAAAATGTGATATCCAACTCCTTCCCCTTCCAAACCTGAGAGCCTTCCTATAGCATGAGATGGGATATCCAAATCCTTCCCATTCCAATCCTGAGACCCTTCCTATAGCATGAGATGTGATATCTCAATGCTTATATCAAACCTGAGAGCCTACCTATAGCATGAGATGTGATATCCAAGTCCATCCCATTCCAATCCTTAGACCCTTCCTACAGCATGCGATGTGATATCTCAATGATTCTAATACCAAACCAGAGACTCTTACTATAACATGAGATGGGATATCCAACTCCTTCCCATTCCAATCCTGAGCCGCTTCCGATAGCAGAGATGTGATATCTCAATGCTTATACCAAACATGAGACCCTTCCTATAACATGAGATGTGATATCCAACTCCTTCCCGTTCCAAACCTGAGACACTAACTATAGCATATGTGATATCCAACTCCTTCCCATTCCAAATATGAGACCCTTCCTATAGCAAGAAAGTAATATCCAAATCCTTCCCATTCCAATCCTGAGACCCTTCCTATAACATGAGATGTGATATCCAACTCCTTCCCATTCACATCCTGAGACCCTTCCTATAGCATGAGAAGGGATATCCAACTCCTTCCCAATCCAATCCTGAGACCCTTCCGATAGCAGAGATCTGATATCTCAATGCTTCTACCAAACCTGAGTCCCTTCCTATAACATGAGATGTGATATCCAAATCCTTCACATTCCAATCCTGAGACCCTTCCTATAGCATGAGATGTGATATCTCAATGCTTCTAATACCAAACCTGAGATCCTTCCTATAACATGAGATGTGATATCCAATTCCTTCCCATTCCAAACCTGAGACCCTTCCTATTGGATGAGATGCGATATCCAACTCCTTCCCATTCCAACCCTGAGACCCTTCCTATAGCATGAGATGTGATGTCTCAATGCTTCTAATACCAAACCTGAGATCCTTCCTATAACATGAGATGTGATATCCAACTCCTTCCATTCCAACCCTGAGACCCGTCCTATAGCATGAGATGTGATATCTCAATGCTTATACCAAACCTGAGACCCTTCCTATAGCATGAGATGTGATATCCAACTACTTCCCATTCCAATCCTGAGACCCTTCCTATAGCATGAGATGTGATATCTCAATGCTTCTAATACCAAACCTGAGATCCTTCCTCTAACATGAAATGTGATATCAACTCCTTCCCTTTCCAAACCTAAGAGCCTATCTATAGCATGAGATGTGATATCCAAGTCCTTCCCATTCCAAGCCTTAGACCCTTCCTACAGCATGCAATATGATATCTCAATGATTCTAATAACAAACCTGAGACCCGTCCTATAGCATGAGATATGATATCCAAGTCCTTCCCATTCCAATCCTGAGACCCTTCCTATAACATGAAATGTGATATCCAACTCCTTCCCATTCCAACCTGAGACCCTTCCTATAGCATGAGATGGGATATCCAACTTCTTCCAAATCCAATACTGATACCCTTCCGATAGCATGAGATGTGTTGTCCCAATGCTTCTACCAAACCTGAGACCCATACTATGGCATGAGATGTGATATCAAACTCCTTCCCATTCCAATCCTGAGACCCTTCCTATAGCTTGAGGTGTGATATCCAACTCCTTCCCATTCCAATTCTGAGACCCTTCTTATACCATGAGACTTGATATCTCAATGCTTCTAATACCAAACCTGAGAACCGTCCTATAACATGAGATGTGATATCCAAATCCTTCCCCTTCCAAACCTTAGACCCTTCCTTTATCATGAGATGTGGTATCCAACTCCTTCCCATTCCAATCCTGAGACCCTTCCGATATCATGAGATTTGTTATCTCAATGCTTCTAATATCAAACTTGAGACCCTCCCTATAGCATGAGATGTGACATCCAAGTCCTTCCCATTCCAATCCTGAGACCCTTCCTATAGCATGAGATGTGATATCTCTATGCTTCTAATACCAAACCTGAGACCCTTCCTATAACATGAGATGGGATATCCAACTCCTTCCCATTCCAATCCTGAGCCGCTTCCGATAGCAGAGATGTGATATCTCAATGCTTATACCAAACCTGAGACCCTTCCTATGGCCTGAGATGTCATATACAACTCCTTCCCATTCCAATCCTGAGACCCTTCCTTTAGCATGAGATGTGATATCTCAATGCTTATACCAAATCTGAGACCCTTCCTATAGCATGAGATGTGATATCTCAATGCTTATACCAAACCTGAGAGCCTACCTATAGCATGAGATGTGATATCCAAGTCCATCCCATTCCAATCCTTAGACCCTTCCTACAGCATGCGATGTGATATCTCAATGATTCTAATACCAAACCAGAGACTCTTACTATAACATGAGATGGGATATCCAACTCCTTCCCATTCCAATCCTGAGCCGCTTCCGATAGCAGAGATGTGATATCTCAATGCTTATAACAAACCTGAGACCCTTCCTATAACATGAGATGTGATATCCAACTACTTCCCATTCCAATCCTGAGACCCTTCCTATAGCATGAGATGTGATATCTCAATGCTTCTAATACCAAACCTGAGATCCTTCCTCTAACATGAAATGTGATATCAACTCCTTCCCTTTCCAAACCTAAGAGCCTATCTATAGCATGAGATGTGATATCCAAGTCCTTCCCATTCCAAGCCTTAGACCCTTCCTACAGCATGCAATATGATATCTCAATGATTCTAATAACAAACCTGAGACCCGTCCTATAGCATGAGATATGATATCCAAGTCCTTCCCATTCCAATCCTGAGACCCTTCCTATAACATGAAATGTGATATCCAACTCCTTCCCATTCCAACCTGAGACCCTTCCTATAGCATGAGATGGGATATCCAACTTCTTCCAAATCCAATACTGATACCCTTCCGATAGCATGAGATGTGATGTCCCAATGCTTCTACCAAACCTGAGACCCATACTATGGCATGAGATGTGATATCAAACTCCTTCCCATTCCAATCCTGAGACCCTTCCTATAGCTTGAGGTGTGATATCCAACTCCTTCCCATTCCAATTCTGAGACCCTTCTTATACCATGAGACTTGATATCTCAATGCTTCTAATACCAAACCTGAGAACCGTCCTATAACATGAGATGTGATATCCAAATCCTTCCCCTTCCAAACCTTAGACCCTTCCTTTATCATGAGATGTGGTATCCAACTCCTTCCCATTCCAATCCTGAGACCCTTCCGATATCATGAGATTTGTTATCTCAATGCTTCTAATATCAAACTTGAGACCCTCCCTATAGCATGAGATGTGACATCCAAGTCCTTCCCATTCCAATCCTGAGACCCTTCCTATAGCATGAGATGTGATATCTCTATGCTTCTAATACCAAACCTGAGACCCTTCCTATAACATGAGATGGGATATCCAACTCCTTCCCATTCCAATCCTGAGCCGCTTCCGATAGCAGAGATGTGATATCTCAATGCTTATACCAAACCTGAGACCCTTCCTATGGCCTGAGATGTCATATACAACTCCTTCCCATTCCAATCCTGAGACCCTTCCTTTAGCATGAGATGTGATATCTCAATGCTTATACCAAATCTGAGACCCTTCCTATAGCATGAGATGTGATATCTCAATGCTTATACCAAACCTGAGAGCCTACCTATAGCATGAGATGTGATATCCAAGTCCATCCCATTCCAATCCTTAGACCCTTCCTACAGCATGCGATGTGATATCTCAATGATTCTAATACCAAACCAGAGACTCTTACTATAACATGAGATGGGATATGCAACTCCTTCCCATTCCAATCCTGAGCCGCTTCCGATAGCAGAGATGTGATATCTCAATGCTTATAACAAACCTGAGACCCTTCCTATAACATGAGATGTGATATCCAACTCCTTCCCGTTCCAAACCTGAGACACTAATTATAGCATATGTGATATCCAACTCATTCCCATTCCAAACATGAGACCCTTCCTATAGCAAGAAAGTAATATCCAACTCCTACCCATTCCAATCCTGAGACCCTTCCTATAGCAAGAGATGTGATATCCAAATCCTTCCCATTCCAATCCTGAGACCCTTCCTATAACATGAGATGTGATATCCAACTCCTTCCCATTCCAACCTGAGACACTTCCTATAGCATGAGAAGGGATATCCAACTCCTTCCCAATCCAATCCTGAGACCCTTCCGATAGCAGAGATGTGATATCTCAATGCTTATACCAAACCTGAGACCCTTCCTATGGCATGAGATGTTATATCCAAATCCTTCCCCTTCCAAACCTGAGACCCTCCCTTTAGCATGAGATGTGATATCCAACTCCTTCCCATTCCATTCCTGAGACCCTTCTGATAGCATGAGATGTGATATCTCAATGCTTCTAATACCAAACCTGAGATCCTTCCGATAGCATGAGATGTGATATCTCAATGCCTCTAATACCAAACCTGAGATCCTACCTCTAACATGAAATGTGATATCCAACTCTTTCCCCTTCCAAACCTGAGAGCCTTCCTATACTCTGAGACTTGATATCTCAATGCTTCTAATACCAAACCTGAGACCCGTAATATAACATGAGATGTGATATCCAAATCCTTCCCCTTCCAAACCTTAGACCCTTCCTTTATCATGAGATGTGATATCCAACTCCTTCCCATTCCAATCCTGAGACCCTTCCGATATCATGAGATGTGATATCTCAAAGCTTCTAATATCAAACTTGAGACCCTCCCAATAGCATGAGATGTGATATCCAAGTCCTTCCCATTCCAATCCTGAGACCCTTCCTATAGCATGAGATGTGATATCTCAATGCTTCTAATACCAAACCTGAGACCCTTCCTATAACATGAGATGGGAATATCCAACTCCTTCCCATTCCAATCCTGAGACCCTTCCGATAGCAGAGATGTGATATCTCAATGCTTATACCAAACCTGAGACCCTTCCTATGGCATGAGATGTGATATCCAACTCCTTGCCATTCAAATCCTGAGACCCTTCCTATAGCATGAGAAGGGATATCCAACTCCTTCCCAATCCAATCCTGAGACCCGTCCTATAGCATGAGATGTGATATCTCAATGCTTATACCAAACCTGAGACACTTCCTATAGCATGAGATGTGATATCCAACTACTTCCCATTCCAATCCTGAGACCCTTCCTATAGCATGAGATGTGATATCTCAATGCTTCTAATACCAAACCTGAGATCCTTCCTCTAACATGAAATGTGATATCCAACTCCTTCCCTTTCCAAACCTAAGAGCCTATCTATAGCATGAGATGTGATATCCAAGTCCTTCCCATTCCAACCCTTAGACCCTTCCTACAGCATGCAATATGATATCTCAATGATTCTAATAACAAACCTGAGACCCGTCCTATAACATGAGATGGGATATCCAACTCCTTCCCATTCCAATCCTGAGACACTTCCGATAGCAGAGATGTGATATCTCAATGCTTATACCAAACCTGAGACCCTTCCTATAACATGAGATGTGATATCCAGCTCCTTCCCATTCCAATCCTGAGACACTTCCGATAGCATGAGATGTGATATCTCAATGCTTCTAATATCAAAACTGAGACCCTCCCTATAGCATGATATGTGATATCTAAGTCCTTCCCATTCCAATCCTGAGACCCTTCCTATAGCATGAGATATGATATCTCAATACTTCTAATACCAAACGTGAGATCCTTCCGATAACATGAGATGTGATATCCAAATCCTTCCCCTTCCAAACCTGAGACCCTCCCTTTAGCATGAGATGTGATATCCAACTCCTTCCCATTCCAATCCTGAGACCCTTCTGATAGCATGAGATGTGATATCTCAATGCTTCTAATACCAAACCTGAGATCCTTCCGATAGCATGAGATGTGATATCTCAATGGTTCTAATACCAAACCTGAGATCCTTCCTATAACATGAGATGTGATATCCAAATCCTTCCCCTTCCAAACCTGAGACCCTCCCTTTAGCATGAGATGTGATATCCAACTCCTTCCCATTCCAATCATGAGACGTTTCCTATAGCATGAGATGTGATATCTCAATGCTTCTAATACCAAACCTGAGATCCTTCCTCTAACATGAAATGTGATATCCAACTCCTTCCCTTTCCAAACCTAAGAGCCTATCTATAGCATGAGATGTGATATCCAAGTCCTTCCCATTCCAACCCTTAGACCCTTCCTACAGCATGCAATATGATATCTCAATGATTCTAATAACAAACCTGAGACCCGTCCTATAACATGAGATGGGATATCCAACTCCTTCCATTCCAATCCTGAGACACTTCCGATAGCAGAGATGTGATATCTCAATGCTTATACCAAACCTGAGACCCTTCCTATAACATGAGATGTGATATCCAAATCCTTCCCGTTCCAAACCTGAGACCCTTCCTTTAGCATGAGATGTGATATCCAGCTCCTTCCCATTCCAATCCTGAGACACTTCCGATAGCATGAGATGTGATATCTCAATGCTTCTAATATCAAAACTGAGACCCTCCCTATAGCATGATATGTGATATCTAAGTCCTTCCCATTCCAATCCTGAGACCCTTCCTATAGCATGAGATATGATATCTCAATACTTCTAATACCAAACGTGAGATCCTTCCGATAACATGAGATGTGATATCCAAATCCTTCCCCTTCCAAACCTGAGACCCTCCCTTTAGCATGAGATGTGATACCCAACTCCTTCCCATTCCAATCCTGAGACCCTTCTGATAGCATGAGATGTGATATCTCAATGCTTCTAATACCAAACCTGAGATCCTTCCGATAGCATGAGATGTGATATCTCAATGGTTCTAATACCAAACCTGAGATCCTTCCTATAACATGAGATGTGATATCCAAATCCTTCCCCTTCCAAACCTGAGACCCTCCCTTTAGCATGAGATGTGATATCCAACTCCTTCCCATTCCATTCCTGAGACCCTTCTGATAGCATGAGATGTGATATCTCAATGCTTCTAATATCAAACTTGAGACCCTCCCTATAGCATGAGATGTGATATCCAAGTCCTTCCCATTCCAATCCTGAGACCCTTCCTATAGCATGAGATGTGATATCTCAATTGTTCTAATACCAAACCTGAGATCCTACCTCTAACATGAAATGTGATATCCAACTCTTTCCCCTTCCAAACCTGAGAGCCTTCCTATAGCATGAGATGTGATATCCAAGTCCTTCCCATTCCAATCCTGAGACCCTTCCTATAGCTTGAGATGTGATATCCAACTCCTTCCCATTCCAATTCTGAGACCCTTCCTATACTCTGAGACTTGATATCTCAATGCTTCTAATACCAAACCTGAGACCCGTAATATAACATGAGATGTGATATCCAAATCCTTCCCCTTCCAAACCTTAGACCCTTCCTTTATCATGAGATGTGATATCCAACTCCTTCCCATTCCAATCCTGAGACCCTTCCGATATCATGAGATGTGATATCTCAAAGCTTCTAATATCAAACTTGAGACCCTCCCTATAGCATGAGATGTGATATCCAAGTCCTTCCCATTCCAATCCTGAGACCCTTCCTATAGCATGAGATGTGATATCTCAATTGTTCTAATACCAAACCTGAGATCCTTCCTATAACATGAGATGTGATATCCAAATCCTTCCCCTTCCAAACCTGAGACCCTCCCTTTAGCATGAGATGTGATATCCAACTCCTTCCCATTCCAATCATGAGACCCTTCCTATACTCTGAGACTTGATATCTCAATGCTTCTAATACCAAACCTGAGACCCGTAATATAACATGAGATGTGATATCCAAATCCTTCCCCTTCCAAACCTTAGACCCTTCCTTTATCATGAGATGTGATATCCAACTCCTTCCCATTCCAATCCTGAGACCCTTCCGATATCATGAGATGTGATATCTCAAAGCTTCTAATATCAAACTTGAGACCCTCCCTATAGCATGAGATGTGATATCCAAGTCCTTCCCATTCCAATCCTGAGACCCTTCCTATAGCATGAGATGTGATATCTCAATTGTTCTAATACCAAACCTGAGATCCTTCCTCTAACATGAAATGTGATATCCAACTCCTTCCCTTTCCAAACCTAAGAGCCTATCTATAGCATGAGATGTGATATCCAAGTCCTTCCCATTCCAACCCTTAGACCCTTCCTACAGCATGCAATATGATATCTCAATGATTCTAATAACAAACCTGAGACCCGTCCTATAACATGAGATGGGATATCCAACTCCTTCCCATTCCAATCCTGAGACACTTCCGATAGCAGAGATGTGATATCTCAATGCTTATACCAAACCTGAGACCCTTCCTATAACATGAGATGTGATATCCAAATCCTTCCCGTTCCAAACCTGAGACCCTTCCTTTAGCATGAGATGTGATATCCAGCTCCTTCCCATTCCAATCCTGAGACACTTCCGATAGCATGAGATGTGATATCTCAATGCTTCTAATATCAAAACTGAGACCCTCCCTATAGCATGATATGTGATATCTAAGTCCTTCCCATTCCAATCCTGAGACCCTTCCTATAGCATGAGATATGATATCTCAATACTTCTAATACCAAACGTGAGATCCTTCCGATAACATGAGATGTGATATCCAAATCCTTCCCCTTCCAAACCTGAGACCCTCCCTTTAGCATGAGATGTGATATCCAACTCCTTCCCATTCCAATCCTGAGACCCTTCTGATAGCATGAGATGTGATATCTCAATGCTTCTAATACCAAACCTGAGATCCTTCCGATAGCATGAGATGTGATATCTCAATGGTTCTAATACCAAACCTGAGATCCTTCCTATAACATGAGATGTGATATCCAAATCCTTCCCCTTCCAAACCTGAGACCCTCCCTTTAGCATGAGATGTGATATCCAACTCCTTCCCATTCCAATCCTGAGACCCTTCTGATAGCATGAGATGTGATATCTCAATGCTTCTAATACCAAACCTGAGATCCTTCCGATAGCATGAGATGTGATATCTCAATGGTTCTAATACCAAACCTGAGATCCTTCCTATAACATGAGATGTGATATCCAAATCCTTCCCCTTCCAAACCTGAGACCCTTCCTATAGCATGAGATGTGATATCTCAATGCTTCTAATACCAAACCTGAGATCCTTCCTCTAACATGAAATGTGATATCCAACTCCTTCCCTTTCCAAACCTAAGAGCCTATCTATAGCATGAGATGTGATATCCAAGTCCTTCCCATTCCAACCCTTAGACCCTTCCTACAGCATGCAATATGATATCTCAATGATTCTAATAACAAACCTGAGACCCATCCTATAACATGAGATGGGATATCCAACTCCTTCCCATTCCAATCCTGAGACACTTCCGATAGCAGAGATGTGATATCTCAATGCTTATACCAAACCTGAGACCCTTCCTATAACATGAGATGTGATATCCAAATCCTTCCCGTTCCAAACCTGAGACCCTTCCTTTAGCATGAGATGTGATATCCAGCTCCTTCCCATTCCAATCCTGAGACACTTCCGATAGCATGAGATGTGATATCTCAATGCTTCTAATATCAAAACTGAGACCCTCCCTATAGCATGATATGTGATATCTAAGTCCTTCCCATTCCAATCCTGAGACCCTTCCTATAGCATGAGATATATTTCAATACTTCTAATACCAAACGTGAGATCCTTCCGATAACATGAGATGTGATATCCAAATCCTTCCCCTTCCAAACCTGAGACCCTCCCTTTAGCATGAGATGTGATATCCAACTCCTTCCCATTCCAATCCTGAGACCCTTCTGATAGCATGAGATGTGATATCTCAATGCTTCTAATACCAAACCTGAGATCCTTCCGATAGCATGAGATGTGATATCTCAATGGTTCTAATACCAAACCTGAGATCCTTCCTATAACATGAGATGTGATATCCAAATCCTTCCCCTTCCAAACCTGAGACCCTCCCTTTAGCATGAGATGTGATATCCAACTCCTTCCCATTCCATTCCTGAGACCCTTCTGATAGCATGAGATGTGATATCTCAATGCCTCTAATACCAAACCTGAGATCCTACCTCTAACATGAAATGTGATATCCAACTCTTTCCCCTTCCAAACCTGAGAGCCTTCCTATAGCATGAGATGTGATATCCAAGTCCTTCCCATTCCAATCCTGAGACCCTTCCTATAGCTTGAGATGTGATATCCAACTCCTTCCCATTCCAATTCTGAGACCCTTCCTATACTCTGAGACTTGATATCTCAATGCTTCTAATACCAAACCTGAGACCCGTAATATAACATGAGATGTGATATCCAAATCCTTCCCCTTCCAAACCTTAGACCCTTCCTTTATCATGAGATGTGATATCCAACTCCTTCCCATTCCAATCCTGAGACCCTTCCGATATCATGAGATGTGATATCTCAAAGCTTCTAATATCAAACTTGAGACCCTCCCTATAGCATGAGATGTGATATCCAAGTCCTTCCCATTCCAATCCTGAGACCCTTCCTATAGCATGAGATGTGATATCTCAAATGCTTCTAATACCAAACCCGAGACCCTTCCTATAACATGAGATGGGAATATCCAACTCCTTCCCATTCCAATCCTGAGACCCTTCCGATAGCAGAGATATGATATCTCAATGCTTATACCAAACCTGAGACCCTTCCTATGGCATGAGATGTGATATCCAACTCCTTGCCATTCAAATCCTGAGACCCTTCCTATAGCATGAGAAGGGATATCCAACTCCTTCCCAATCCAATCCTGAGACCCCTCCGATAGCAGAGACGTGATATCTCAATGCTTCTACCAATCCTGAGACCCTTCCTTTAGCATGAGATGTGATATCCAAATCCTTCACATTCCAATCCTGAGACCCTTCCTATAGCATGAGTTGTGATATCTCAATGCTTCTAATACCAAACCTGAGATCCTTCCTATAACATGAGATGTGATATCCAATTCCTTCCCATTCCAAACCTGAGACCCTTCCTATTGGATGAGATGTGATATCCAACTCCTTCCCATTCCAACCCTGAGACCCTTCCTATAGCATGAGATGTGATGTCTCAATGCTTCTAATACCAAACCTGAGATCCTTCCTATAACATGAGATGTGATATCCAACTCCTTCCATTCCAATCCTGAGACCCGTCCTATAGCATGAGATGTGATATCTCAATGCTTATACCAAACCTGAGACCCTTCCTATAGCATGAGATGTGATATCCAACTACTTCCCAATCCAATCCTGAAGCCCTTCCTATAGCATGAGATGTGATATCTCAATGCTTCTAATACCAAACCTGAGATCCTTCCTCTAACATGAAATGTGATATCCAACTCCTTCCCTTTCCAAACCTAAGAGCCTATCTATAGCATGAGATGTGATATCCAAGTCCTTCCCGTTCCAATCCTTAGACCCTTCCTACAGCATGCAATATGATATCTCAATGATTCTAATAACAAACCTGAGACCTGTCCTATAGCATGAGATATGATATCCAAGTCCTTCCCATTCCAATCCTGAGACCCTTCCTATAACATGAAATGTGATATCCAACTCCTTCCCATTCCAACCTGAGACCCTTCCTATAGCATGAGATGGGATATCCAACTTCTTCCAAATCCAATACTGATACCCTTCCGATAGCATGAGATGTGATATCCCAATGCTTCTACCAAACCTGAGACCCATACTATGGCATGAGATGTGATATCAAACTCCTTCCCATTCCAATCCTGAGACCCTTCCTATAGCTTGAGGTGTGATATCCAACTCCTTCCCATTCCAATTCTGAGACCCTTCTTATACCATGAGACTTGATATCTCAATGCTTCTAATACCAAACCTGAGACCCGTCCTATAACATGAGATGTGATATCCAAATCCTTCCCCTTCCAAACCTTAGACCCTTCCTTTATCATGAGATGTGGTATCCAACTCCTTCCCATTCCAATCCTGAGACTCTTCCGATATCATGAGATTTGTTATCTCAATGCTTCTAATATCAAACTTGAGACCCTCCCTATAGCATGAGATGTGACATCCAAGTCCTTCCCATTCCAATCCTATAGCATGAGATGTGATATCTCAATGCTTATCCTTGATTCCTGTAGTAAATTGATTTCCTTTGCAGGCCGACTCCTGTCACGAATGCCTTGTCTGCATGCATTCTCTCCTGGCCATTCTCTCACCGTGGCTATTTGCCTACCCCCTTCCTCTCTCAGTGGATGGACTTCTCCGTCCTAGCCTCCTACCACTCAACTCCGCCTACTTGGAGAATTCAACCTGAACCTGTATGCTTCCTGACCTGGACTTTTACGAGATCTGCAACTCTTCATGTCGCTGGCCCTACACACTGCAGGGAATACTCAGGATTTTCTGATCTCAGACCTCCCCCTCTGTAACCCTCTCAACAATCCTCTCCCGTGGTGATCAAGTTCTCATCTTCAAAGAAGGCTAACTGCCAGCTGTTCCTCCTCAGAGGAGTTCTCCCTTTCTGTCCCTGCTCCCTGCACCGTTTCGCGTTGCAAGTACTCGCTTCCCAGCTCTCTGGTTTAGACGCGTGTTCCCTGCCTTCTCTCCTCTTCCCGCTGCCTTCAAATCAAAAAATGAGCTCCAAAAGATACACAGTGCTCAGAATGCTCTATAACACCCATTATTCAACATATAGCCGTAACCCGCTAGACGTATTGATACGTGCTGTAAACTAGCAAAAACAGCTAGAAAATGTACTTTCCTCGCGTTTTTGTAAATGCTAATTCTGATGGGTTCCCATGTATACTGTCCGTGCGTTTGTTGTCGAATGCTGAAGTTTTTAACCACTGTTCTCCCATACAAGGGGGGGGGGGGTCAACGTCTACTGCTGTTCATAGGCTGAATGTATACGGCTGAAATCTTCAAGGCATTATCAGCTTTCCTGACTGTTTTGGAACGTGTATTTGCCATCTGTTAATGCAGTCGCCCTGTGTTCATAGTCCCTTCTACTTTACAGGCTGCACTCCCCTGGTGATCACATTCTCCTCTCCAGAGCAGGCTGACTACCAGCTGCTCCTCCTCATAGGCGTTCATCCTTTCTGTCCCTGCTCCCTGCACCGTTTCGCGTTGCATGTACTCGCTTCCCAGCTCTCTGGTTTAGATGCGTGTTCCCTGCCTTCTCTCCTCTTCCTACAACCTTCCAATGAGCTCCACAAGATAGTGTTCAGAATGCTTTATAACACCCATTATTCAACATATAGCTGTAACCCGCTAGACGTATTGAAACGTGCTTAAAACGAGCAGAAACAGCCAGAACGTGTACTTTCCTCGCGTTTTGGTAAATGCGAATTCTGGTGGATTCCCATTTTGTACTCTGTTCGTGCGTTTGTTCATTCGAATCCTGGTCTTTTGAACCACTCTTCTCCCATACAAGGGAGGGTCAAAATGTGTTGTTCACAGGCTGAATTTATACTGCTGAAATGCTCGCTTCCCTGCTCTCTGGTTTAGACGTGTGTACCCTGCATTTACCAAAACGCGAGGGAAGTACATTTTCTAGCTGTTTTTGCTAGTTTTTAGCACGTTTCAATACGTCTATCGGGTTACAGCTATATGTTGAATAATGGGTGTTATAAAGCATTCTGAACACTGTATCTTGTGGAGCAAATTGGAAGGCTGTAGCAAGAGGAGAGAAGGCAGGGAACACGCATCTCAACCAGAGAGCTGGGAAGCGAGTACATGCAACGCGAAACGGTGCAGGGAGCAGGGACAGAAAGGATGAACACCTATGAGGAGGAGCAGCTGGTAGTTAGCCTGCATAGGAGAGAAGAATGTGATCACTAGGGGAGTGCAGCCTGTAAACTAGAAGGAACGATGAACAAAGGGCGACTGCATTAACAGATGGCAAATACACGTTCCAAAACAGTCAGGAAAGCTGATAATGCCTTGAAGATTTCAGCCGTATACATTCAGCCTGTGAACAGCAGATGTTGACCCCCCCTCCCTAGTATGGGAGAACAGTGGTTAAAAACGTCAGGATTCGACACAAACGCACGGACACAGTACATACAACATGGGAACCCACCAGAATTCGCATTTACAAAAACGCGAGGGAAGTACATTTTCTAGCTATTTTTGCTAGTTTTTAGCACGTTTCAATACGTCTAGCGGGTTACAGCTATATGTTGAATAATGGGGTTATAAAGCATTCTGAACACTATCTAGTGGAGCTCATTGGAAGGCTGTAGGAAGAGGAGAGAAGGCAGGGAACACGCATCTAAACCAGAGAGCAGGGAAGCGAGCATTTCAGCAGTATAAATTCAGCCTGTGAACAACACATTTTGACCCTCCTTTGTATGGGAGAAGAGTGGTTCAAAAGACCAGGATTCGACTGAACAAACGCACGAACAGAGTACAAAATGGGAATCCACCAGAATTCGCATTTACCAAAACGCGAGAAAAGTACATTTTCGAGCTGTTTCTGCTCGTTTTTAGCACGTTTCAATACGTCTAGCGGGTTACAGCTATATGTTGAATAATGGGGTTATAAAGCATTCTGAACACTATCTTGTGGAGCTCATTGGAAGGCTGTAGGAAGAGGAGAGAAGGCAGGGAACACGCATCTAAACCAGAGAGCTGGGAAGCGAGTACATGCAACGCGGAACGGTGCAGGGAGCAGGGACAGAAAGGATGAACGCCTATGAGGAGGAGCAGCTGGTAGTCAGCCTGCTCTGGAGAGGAGAATGTGATCACCAGGGGAGTGCAGCCTGTGAAGTAGAAGGGACGATGAACACAGGGCGACTGCATTAACAGATGGCAAATACACGTTCCAAAACAGTCAGGAAAGCTGATAATGCCTTGAAGATTTCAGCCGTATACATTCAGCCTGTGAACAGCAGTAGACGTTGACCCCCCCCTTGTATGGGAGAACAGTGGTTAAAAACTTCAGGATTCGACAACAAACGCACGGACAGTACATACATGGGAACCCATCAGAATTAGCATTTACAAAAACGCGAGGAAAGTACATTTTCTAGCTGTTTTTGCTAGTTTACAGCACGTTTCAATACGTCTAGCGGGTTACGGCTATATGTTGAATAATGGGTGTTATAGAGCATTCTGAGCACTGTGTATCTTTTGGAGCTCATTTTTTGATTTGAAGGCAGCGGGAAGAGGAGAGAAGGCAGGGAACACGCGTCTAAACCAGAGAGCTGGGAAGCGAGTACTTGCAACGCGAAAAGGGCAGAAAGGAAGAAGGCCTCTGAGAAGGAAAAGCGTCTAAGCCAGAGAGCAGGAAAGCGAGTGTTTGCATCGCGAAACTGTGCAGGGAGCAGGGACAGAAAGGGAGAACTCCTCTGAGGAGGAATAGCTGGCAGTTAGCCTTCTTTGGAGATGAGAACTTGATCACCACGGGAGAGGATTGTTGAGAGGGTTACAGAGGGGGAGGTCTGAGATCAGAAAATCCTGAGTATTCCCTGCAGTGTGTAGGGCCAGCGACATGAAGAGTTGCAGATCTCGTAAAAGTACAGGTCAGGAAGCATACAGGTTCATGTTGAATTCTCCAAGTAGGCGGAGTTGAGTGGTAGGAGGCTAGGATGGAGAAGTCCATCCACTGAGAGAGGAAGGGGGTAGGCAAATAGCCACGGTGAGCGAATGGCCAGGAGAGAATGCATGCAGACAAGGCATTCGTGACAGGAGTCGGCCTGCAAAGGAAATCAATTTACTACAGGAATCAAGGATAAGCATTGAGATAGCACATCTCATGCTATAGGGTCTCAGGATTGGAATGGGAAGGATTTAGATATCACATATGCTATAGGGAGAGTCTCAGTTTTGATATTAGAAGCATTAAGATATCACATCTCATGCTATCGGAAGTTTCTCAGGATTGGAATGGGAAGGAGCTGGATATCACATCTCATGCTAAAGGAAGGGTCTCAGGTTTGGAACGGGAAGGAGTTGGATATCACATCTCATGTTATAGGAAGGGTCTCAGGTTTGGTATAAACATTGAGATATCACATCTCTGCTATCGGAAGTGTCTCAGGATTGGAATGGGAAGGAGTTGGATATCCCATCTCATGTTATAGGACGGGTCTCAGGTTTTTTATTAAAATCATTGAGATATCATATTGCATGCTGTAGGAAGGGTCTAAGGATTGGAATGGAAGGAGTTGGATATCACATCTCATGTTAAAGGAAGGATCTCAGGTTTGGTATTAGAAGCATTGAGACATCACATCTCATGCTATAGGAAGGGTCTCAGGATTGGAATGGGATGGAGTTGGATATCACATCTCATGCTATAGGAAGGGTCTCAGGATTGGAATGGGAAGGAGTTGGATATCCCATCTCATGTTATAGGACGGGTCTCAGGTTTTTTATTAAAATCATTGAGATATCATATTGCACGCTGTAGGAAGGGTCTAAGGATTGGAATGGGAAGGAGTTGGATATTCCCATCTCATGTTATAGGAAGGGTCTCAGGTTTGGTATTAGAAGCATTGAGATATCACATCTCATGCTATAGGAAGTGTCTCAAGTTTGATAGAAGCATTGAGATATCACATTTCATGATATCGGAAGGGTCTCAAGATTGGAATGGGAAGGAGTTGGATATCACATCTCATGATAAAGGAAGGGTCTAAGGTTTGGAAGGGGAAGGATTTGGATATCACATCTCATGTTATAGGACGGGTCTCAGGTTTGGTATTAGAAGCATTGAGATATCAAGTCTCATGGTATAGGAAGGGTCTCAGAATTGGAATGGGAAGGAGTTGGATATCACATTTCAAGCTATAGGAAGGGTCTCAGGATTAGAATGGGAAGGAGTTTGATATCACATCTCATGCCATAATATGGGTCTCAGGTTTGTAGAAGCATTGGGTTATCACATCTCATGCTATCGGAAGGGTATCGGGATTGGATTTGGAAGGAGTTGGATATCCCATCTCATGCTATAGGAAGGGTCTCAGGTTGGAATGGGAAGGAGTTGGATATCACATCTCATGTTATAGGAAGGGTCTCAGGATTGGAATGGGAAGGACTTGGATATCACATCTCATGCTATAGGAAGGCTCTCAGGTTTGCAAGGGGAAAGAGTTGGATATCACATTTCATGTTAGAGGTAGGATCTCAGGTTTGGTATTAGAAGCATTGAGATATCACATCTCATGCTATCAGAAGGATCTCAGGTTTGGTATAGAAGCATTGAGATATCATATCTTATGCTATCAGAAGAGTCTCAGGATTGGAATGGGAAGGAGTTGGATATCACATCTCATGGTAAAGGGAGGGTCTCAGGTTTGGAAGATAAGGATTTGGATATCACATCTCATGTTATAGGAAGGATCTCAGGTTTGGTATTAGAAGTATTGAGATATCACATCTCATGCTATCGGAAGGATCTCAGGTTTGGTATAGAAGCATTGAGATATCATATCTTATGCTATCAGAAGGGTCTCAGGATTGGAATGGGAAGGAGTTGGATATCACATCTCATGCTAAAGGGAGGGTCTCAGGTTTGGAAGGGGAAGGATTTGGATATCACATCTCATGTTATAGGATGGATCTCAGGTTTGGTATTAGAAGTATTGAGATATCACATCTCATGTTATCGGAAGGATCTCAGGTTTGGTATTAGAAGTATTTAGATATCACATCTCATGCTATAGGAAGGGTCTCAGGATTGGAATGGGAAGGAGTTGGATATCACATCTCATGCTAAAGCAAGGGTCTCAGGTTTGGTAGAAGCATTGAGATATCACATCTCATGCTATAGGAAGGGTCTCAGGATTGGAATGGGAAGGACTTAGATTTCACATATCATGCTATAGGGAGGGTCTCAGTTTTGATATTAGAAGCATTGAGATATCACATCTCATGCTATCGGAAGTGTCTCAGGATTGGAATGGGAAGGAGCTGGATATCACATCTCATGCTAAAGGAAGGGTCTCAGGTTTGGAACGGGAAGGAGTTGGATATCACATCTCATGTTATAGGAAGGGTCTCAGGTTTGGTATAAACATTGAGATATCACATCTCTGCTATCGGAAGTGTCTCAGGATTGGAATGGGAAGGAGTTGGATATCCCATCTAATGTTATAGGACGGGTCTCAGGTTTTTTATTAGAATCATTGAGATATCATATTGCATGCTGTAGGAAGGGTCTAAGGATTGGAATGCGAAGGACTTGGATATCACATCTCATGCTATAGATAGGCTCTCAGGTTTGGAAAGTGAAGGAGTTGGATATCACATTTCATGTTAGAGGAAGGTTCTCAGGTTTGGTATTAGAGGCATTGAGACATCACATCTCATGTTATAGGAAGGATCTCAGGTTTGGTATTAGAAGTATTTAGATATCACATCTCATGCTATAGGAAGGGTCTCAGGATTGGAATGGGAAGGAGTTGGATATCACATCTCATGCTAAAGCAAGGGTCTCAGGTTTGGTATAAACATTGAGATATCACATCTCTGCTATCAAAAGGGTCTCAGGATTGGAATTGGAAGGAGTTGGATATCCCATCTCATGTTATAGGAAGAGTCTCAGGTTTGGTATTAGAAGCATTGAGATATCACATCTCATGCTATAGGAAGTGTCTCAGGATTGGAATGGGAAGGACTTGGATATCACATCTCATGCTATAGGTAGGGTCTCAAGTTTGACATTAGAAGCATTGAGATATCACATCTCATGCTATAGGAAGGGTCTGAGGATTGGAATGGGAAGGAGTTGGATATCACATCTCCTGCTATGGGAAGGGTCTCAGGTTTGGTATAAGCAGTGAGATATCACATCTCATGCTATAGGAAGTGTCTCAGGATTGGAATGGGAAGGAGTTGGATATCACATCTCATGTTATAGGAAGGATCTCAGGTGTGGTATAAGCATTGAGATATCACATCTCTGCTATCGGAAGGGTCTCAAGATTGGAATGGGAAGGAGTTGGATATTCCCATCTCATGTTATAGGAAGGGTCTCAGGTTTGGTATTAGAAGCATTGAGATATCACATCTCATGCTATAGGAAGGGTCTCAGGATTGGAATGGGAAGGACTTGGATATCACATCTCATGCTATAGGGAGGGTCTCAAGTTTGATATTAGAAGCATTGAGATATCATATCTTATGCTATCAGAAGAGTCTCAGGATTGGAATGGGAAGGAGTTGGATATCACATCTCATGGTAAAGGGAGGGTCTCAGGTTTGGAAGATAAGGATTTGGATATCACATCTCATGTTATAGGAAGGATCTCAGGTTTGGTATTAGAAGTATTGAGATATCACATCTCATGCTATCGGAAGGATCTCAGGTTTGGTATAGAAGCATTGAGATATCATATCTTATGCTATCAGAAGGGTCTCAGGATTGGAATGGGAAGGAGTTGGATATCACATCTCATGCTATAGGGAGGGTCTCAAGTTTGATAGAAGCATTGAGATATCACATTTCATGATATCGGAAGGGTCTCAAGATTGGAATGGGAAGGAGTTGGATATCACATCTCATGATAAAGGAAGGGTCTAAGGTTTGGAAGGGGAAGGATTTGGATATCACATCTCATGTTATAGGACGGGTCTCAGGTTTGGTATTAGAAGCATTGAGATATCAAGTCTCATGGTATAGGAAGGGTCTCAGAATTGGAATGGGAAGGAGTTGGATATCACATTTCAAGCTATAGGAAGGGTCTCAGGATTAGAATGGGAAGGAGTTTGATATCACATCTCATGCCATAATATGGGTCTCAGGTTTGGTAGAAGCATTGGGTTATCACATCTCATGCTATCGGAAGGGTATCGGGATTGGATTTGGAAGGAGTTAGATATCCCATCTCATGCTATAGGAAGGGTCTCAGGTTGGAATGGGAAGGAGTTGGATATCACATCTCATGTTATAGGAAGGGTCTCAGGATTGGAATGGGAAGGACTTGGATATCACATCTCATGCTATAGGAAGGCTCTCAGGTTTGCAAGGGGAAAGAGTTGGATATCACATTTCATGTTAGAGGTAGGATCTCAGGTTTGGTATTAGAAGCATTGAGATATCACATCTCATGCTATCAGAAGGATCTCAGGTTTGGTATAGAAGCATTGAGATATCATATCGTATGCTATCAGAAGAGTCTCAGGATTGGAATGGGAAGGAATTGGATATCACATCTCATGGTAAAGGGAGGGTCTCAGGTTTGGAAGATAAGGATTTGGATATCACATCTCATGTTATAGGAAGGATCTCAGGTTTGGTATTAGAAGTATTGAGATATCACATCTCATGCTATCGGAAGGATCTCAGGTTTGGTATAGAAGCATTGAGATATCATATCTTATGCTATCAGAAGGGTCTCAGGATTGGAATGGGAAGGAGTTGGATATCACATCTCATGCTAAAGGGAGGGTCTCAGGTTTGGAAGGGGAAGGATTTGGATATCACATCTCATGTTATAGGATGGATCTCAGGTTTGGTATTAGAAGTATTGAGATATCACATCTCATGTTATCGGAAGGATCTCAGGTTTGGTATTAGAAGTATTTAGATATCACATCTCATGCTATAGGAAGGGTCTCAGGATTGGAATGGGAAGGAGTTGGATATCACATCTCATGCTATAGGAAGCGTCTCAGGATTGGAATGGGAAGGAGTTGAATATCACATCTCATGCCGTAGGAAGGGTCTCAGGTTTGGTATACACATTGAGATATCACATCTCTGCTATCAAAAGGGTCTCAGGATTGGAATTGGAAGGAGTTGGATATCCCATCTCATGTTATAGGAAGAGTCTCAGGTTTGGTATTAGAAGCATTGAGATATCACATCTCATGCTATAGGAAGTGTCTCAGGATTGGAATGGGAAGGACTTGGATATCACATCTCATGCTATAGGTAGGGTCTCAAGTTTGACATTAGAAGCATTGAGATATCACATCTCATGCTATAGGAAGGGTCTGAGGATTGGAATGGGAAGGAGTTGGATATCACATCTCCTGCTATGGGAAGGGTCTCAGGTTTGGTATAAGCAGTGAGATATCACATCTCATGCTATAGGAAGTGTCTCAGGATTGGAATGGGAAGGAGTTGGATATCACATCTCATGTTATAGGAAGGATCTCAGTTGTGGTATAAGCATTGAGATATCACATCTCTGCTATCGGAAGGGTCTCAAGATTGGAATGGGAAGGAGTTGGATATTCCCATCTCATGTTATATGAAGGGTCTCAGGTTTGGTATTAGAAGCATTGAGATATCACATCTCATGCTATAGGAAGGGTCTCAGGATTGGAATGGGAAGGACTTGGATATCACATCTCATGCTATAGGGAGGGTCTCAAGTTTGATATTAGAAGTATTGAGATATCATATCTTATGCTATCAGAAGAGTCTCAGGATTGGAATGGGAAGGAGTTGGATATCACATCTCATGGTAAAGGGAGGGTCTCAGGTTTGGAAGATAAGGATTTGGATATCACATCTCATGTTATAGGAAGGATCTCAGGTTTGGTATTAGAAGTATTGAGATATCACATCTCATGCTATCGGAAGGATCTCAGGTTTGGTATAGAAGCATTGAGATATCATATCTTATGCTATCAGAAGGGTCTCAGGATTGGAATGGGAAGGAGTTGGATATCACATCTCATGCTATAGGGAGGGTCTCAAGTTTGATAGAAGCATTGAGATATCACATTTCATGATATTGGAAGGGTCTCAAGATTGGAATGGGAAGGAGTTGGATATCACATCTCATGATAAAGGAAGGGTCTAAGGTTTGGAAGGGGAAGGATTTGGATATCACATCTCATGTTATAGGACGGGTCTCAGGTTTGGTATTAGAAGCATTGAGATATCAAGTCTCAGAGTATAGGAAGGGTCTCAGAATTGGAATGGGAAGGAGTTGGATATCACATCTCAAGCTATAGGAAGGGTCTCAGGATTGGAATGGGAAGGACTTGGATATCACATCTCATGCTATAGGAAGGCTCTCAGGTTTGGAAGGGGAAAGAGTTGGATATCACATTTCATGTTAGAGGTAGGATCTCAGGTTTGGTATTAGAGGCATTGAGATATCACATCTCATGCTATCAGAAGGGTCTCAGGAATGGAATGGGAAGGAGTTGGATATCACATTTCAAGCTATAGGAAGGGTCTCAGGATTAGAATGGGAAGGAGTTTGATATCACATCTCATGCCATAATATGGGTCTCAGGTTTGGTAGAAGCATTGGGTTATCACATCTCATGCTATCGGAAGGGTATCGGGATTGGATTTGGAAGGAGTTAGATATCCCATCTCATGCTATAGGAAGGGTCTCAGGTTGGAATGGGAAGGAGTTGGATATCACATCTCATGTTATAGGAAGGATCTCAGGTGTGGTATAAGCATTGAGATATCACATCTCTGCTATCGGAAGGGTCTCAAGATTGGAATGGGAAGGAGTTGGATATTCCCATCTCATGTTATATGAAGGGTCTCAGGTTTGGTATTAGAAGCATTGAGATATCACATCTCATGCTATAGGAAGGGTCTCAGGATTGGAATGGGAAGGACTTGGATATCACATCTCATGCTATAGGGAGGGTCTCAAGTTTGATATTAGAAGTATTGAGATATCATATCTTATGCTATCAGAAGAGTCTCAGGATTGGAATGGGAAGGAGTTGGATATCACATCTCATGGTAAAGGGAGGGTCTCAGGTTTGGAAGATAAGGATTTGGATATCACATCTCATGTTATAGGAAGGATCTCAGGTTTGGTATTAGAAGTATTGAGATATCACATCTCATGCTATCGGAAGGATCTCAGGTTTGGTATAGAAGCATTGAGATATCATATCTTATGCTATCAGAAGGGTCTCAGGATTGGAATGGGAAGGATTTGGATATCACATCTCATGCTATAGGGAGGGTCTCAAGTTTGATAGAAGCATTGAGATATCACATTTCATGATATTGGAAGGGTCTCAAGATTGGAATGGGAAGGAGTTGGATATCACATCTCATGATAAAGGAAGGGTCTAAGGTTTGGAAGGGGAAGGATTTGGATATCACATCTCATGTTATAGGACGGGTCTCAGGTTTGGTATTAGAAGCATTGAGATATCAAGTCTCAGAGTATAGGAAGGGTCTCAGAATTGGAATGGGAAGGAGTTGGATATCACATCTCAAGCTATAGGAAGGGTCTCAGGATTGGAATGGGAAGGACTTGGATATCACATCTCATGCTATAGGAAGGCTCTCAGGTTTGGAAGGGGAAAGAGTTGGATATCACATTTCATGTTAGAGGTAGGATCTCAGGTTTGGTATTAGAGGCATTGAGATATCACATCTCATGCTATCAGAAGGGTCTCAGGAATGGAATGGGAAGGAGTTGGATATCACATTTCAAGCTATAGGAAGGGTCTCAGGATTAGAATGGGAAGGAGTTTGATATCACATCTCATGCCATAATATGGGTCTCAGGTTTGGTAGAAGCATTGGGTTATCACATCTCATGCTATCGGAAGGGTATCGGGATTGGATTTGGAAGGAGTTAGATATCCCATCTCATGCTATAGGAAGGGTCTCAGGTTGGAATGGGAAGGAGTTGGATATCACATCTCATGTTATAGGAAGGGTCTCAGGATTGGAATGGGAAGGACTTGGATATCACATCTCATGCTATAGGAAGGCTCTCAGGTTTGCAAGGGGAAAGAGTTGGATATCACATTTCATGTTAGAGGTAGGATCTCAGGTTTGGTATTAGAAGCATTGAGATATCACATCTCATGCTATCAGAAGGATCTCAGGTTTGGTATAGAAGCATTGAGATATCATATCTTATGCTATCAGAAGAGTCTCAGGATTGGAATGGGAAGGAGTTGGATATCACATCTCATGGTAAAGGGAGGGTCTCAGGTTTGGAAGATAAGGATTTGGATATCACATCTCATGTTATAGGAAGGATCTCAGGTTTGGTATTAGAAGTATTGAGATATCACATCTCATGCTATCGGAAGGATCTCAGGTTTGGTATAGAAGCATTGAGATATCATATCTTATGCTATCAGAAGGGTCTCAGGATTGGAATGGGAAGGAGTTGGATATCACATCTCATGCTAAAGGGAGGGTCTCAGGTTTGGAAGGGGAAGGATTTGGATATCACATCTCATGTTATAGGATGGATCTCAGGTTTGGTATTAGAAGTATTGAGATATCACATCTCATGTTATCGGAAGGATCTCAGGTTTGGTATTAGAAGTATTTAGATATCACATCTCATGCTATAGGAAGGGTCTCAGGATTGGAATGGGAAGGAGTTGGATATCACATCTCATGCTAAAGGAAGGGTCTCAGGTTTGGTAGAAGCATTGAGATATCACATCTCATGCTATAGGAAGGGTCTCAGGATTGGAATGGGAAGGACTTAGATATCACATATCATGCTATAGGGAGGGTCTCAGTTTTGATATTAGAAGCATTGAGATATCACATCTCATGCTATCGGAAGTGTCTCAGGATTGGAATGGGAAGGAGCTGGATATCACATCTCATGCTAAAGGAAGGGTCTCAGGTTTGGAACGGGAAGGAGTTGGATATCACATCTCATGTTATAGGAAGGGTCTCAGGTTTGGTATAAACATTGAGATATCACATCTCTGCTATCGGAAGTGTCTCAGGATTGGAATGGGAAGGAGTTGGATATCCCATCTCATGTTATAGGACGGGTCTCAGGTTTTTTATTAGAATCATTGAGATATCATATTGCATGCTGTAGGAAGGGTCTAAGGATTGGAATGCGAAGGACTTGGATATCACATCTCATGCTATAGATAGGCTCTCAGGTTTGGAAAGTGAAGGAGTTGGATATCACATTTCATGTTAGAGGAAGGATCTCAGGTTTGGTATTAGAGGCATTGAGATATCACATCTCAGGCTATAGGAAGGGTCTCAGGATTGGAATGGGAAGGAGTTGGATATCACATCTCATGCTATAGGAAGGGTCTCAGGTTTGGTATAAGCATTGAGATATCACATCTCATGCTATAGGAAGGGTCTCAGGATTGGAATGGAAGGAGTTGGATATCACATCTCATGTTATAGGAAGGATCTCAGGTTTGGTATTAGAAGCATTGAGACATCACATCTCATGCTATAGGAAGGGTTTGAGGATTGGAATGGGAAGGAGTTGGATATCAAATCTCATGCTATAGGAAGGGTCTCAGGATTGGAATGGGAAGGAGTTGAATATGACATCTCATGCCGTAGGAAGGGTCTCAGGTTTGGTATAAACATTGAGATATCACATCTCTGCTATCAAAAGGGTCTCAGGATTGGAATTGGAAGGAGTTGGATATCCCATCTCATGTTATAGGAAGAGTCTCAGGTTTGGTATTAGAAGCATTGAGATATCACATCTCATGCTATAGGAAGTGTCTCAGGATTGGAATGGGAAGGATTTGGATATCACATCTCATGCTATAGGTAGGGTCTCAAGTTTGACATTAGAAGCATTGAGATATCACATCTCATGCTATAGGAAGGGTCTGAGGATTGGAATGGGAAGGAGTTGGATATCGCATCTCCTGCTATGGGAAGGGTCTCAGGTTTGGTATAAGCAGTGAGATATCACATCTCATGCTATAGGAAGTGTCTCAGGATTGGAATGGGAAGGAGTTGGATATCACATCTCATGTTATAGGAAGGATCGCAGGTGTAGTATAAGCATTGAGATATCACATCTCTGCTATCGGAAGGGTCTCAAGATTGGAATGGGAAGGAGTTGGATATTCCCATCTCATGTTATAGGAAGGGTCTCAGGTTTGGTATTAGAAGCATTTAGATATCACATCTCATGCTATAGGAAGGGTCTCAGGATTGGAATGGGAAGGACTTGGATATCACATCTCATGCTATAGGGAGGGTCTCAAGTTTGATATTAGAAGCTTTGAGATATCACATCTCATGATATCGGAAGGGTCTCAGGATTGGAATGGGAAGGAGTTGGATATCACATCTCATGATAAAGGAAGGGTCTAAGGTTTGGAAGGGGAAGGATTTGGATATCACATCTCATGTTACATTACGGGTCTCAGGTTTGGTATTAGAAGCATTGAGATATCAAGTCTCATAGTATAGGAAGGGTCTCAGAATTGGAATGGGAAGGAGTTGGATATCCCATCTCATGTTATAGGAAGAGTCTCTGGTTTGGTATTAGAATCATTGAGATATCACATCGCATGCTGTAGGAAGGGTCTAAGGATTGGAATGGGATGGACTTGGATATCACATCTCATGCTATAGGTAGGCTCTCAGGTTTGGTATAAGCATTGAGATATCACATCTCATGCTATAGGAAGGGTCTCAGAATTGGAATGGGAAGGAGTTGGATATCACATCTCAAGCTGTAGGAAGGGTCTCAGTATTGGAATGGGAAGGACTTGGATATCACATCTCATGCTATAGGAAGGCTCTCAGGTTTGGAAGGGGAAAGAGTTGGATATCTCATTTCATGTTAGAGGTAGGATCTCAGGTTTGGTATTAGAGGCATTGAGATATCACATCTCATGCTATCAGAAGGGTCTCAGGAATGGAATGGGAAGGAGTTAGATATCACATCTCATGCTAAAGGGAGGGTCTCAGGTTTGGAAGGGGAAGGATTTGGATATCACATCTCATGTTATAGGAAGGATCTCAGGTTTGGTATTAGAAGCATTGAGATATCACATCTCATGCTATCGGAAGGATCTCAGGTTTGGTATTAGAAGCATTGAGATATCACATCTCATGCTATCAGAAGAGTCTCAGGATTGGAATAGGAAGGAGTTGGATATCACATTTCATGCTAAAGGGAGGGTCTCAGGTTTGGAAGGGGAAGGATTTGGATATCACATCTCATGTTATCGGAAGGATCTCACGTTTGGTATTAGAAGTATTGAGATATCATATCTCATGCTATAGGAAGGGTCTCAGGATTGGAATGGGAAGGAGTTGGATATCACATCTCATGCTATAGGGAGGGTCTCAGGATTGGAATGGGAAGGACTTAGATATCACATATCATGCTATAGGGAGGGTCTCAGTTTTGATATTAGAAGCATTGAGATATCACATCTCATGCTATCGGAAGTGTCTCAGGATTGGAAAGGGAAGGAGCTGGATATCACATCTCATGCTAAAGGAAGGGTCTCAGGTTTGGAACGGGAAGGATTTGGATATCACATCTCATGTTATAGGAAGGGTCTCAGGTTTGGTATAAGCATTGAGATATCACATCTCTGCTATCGGAAGTGTCTCAGGATTGGAATGGGAAGGAGTTGGATATCCCATCTCATGTTATAGGACGGGTCTCAGGTTTGTTATTAGAATCATTGAGATATCATATTGCATGCTGTAGGAAGGGTCTAAGGGTTGGAATGTGAAGGACTTGGATATCACATCTCATGCTATAGATAGGCTCTTAGGTTTGGAAAGGGAAGGAGTTGGATATCACATTTCATGTTAGAGGAAGGATCTCAGGTTTGGTATTAGAAGCATTGAGATATCACATCTCATGCTATAGGAAGGGTCTCAGGATTGGAATGGGAAGCAGTTGGATATCACATCTCATGCTATAGGAAGGGTCTCAGGTTTGGTATAAGCATTGAGATATCACATCTCATGCTATAGGACGGGTCTCAGGATTGGAATGGAAGGAGTTGGATATCACATCTCATGTTATAGGAAGGATCTCAGGTTTGGTATTAGACGCATTGAGACATCACATCTCATGCTATAGGAAGGGTCTCAGGGTTGGAATGGGAAGGAGTTGGATATCACATCTCATCCAATAGGAAGGGTCTCAGGTTTGGAATGGGAAGGAATTGGATATCACATCTCATGTTATAGGAAGGATCTCAGGTTTGGTATTAGAAGCATTGAGATATCACATCTCATGCTATAGGAAGGGTCTCAGGATTGGAATGTGAAGGATTTGGATATCACATCTCATGCTAAAGGAAGGGTCTCAGGTTTGGTAGAAGCATTGAGATATCACGTCGCTGCTATCGGAAGGGTCTCAGGATTGGATTGGGAAGGAGTTGGATATCCCTTCTCATGCTATAGGAAGGGTCTCAGGATTTGAATGGCAAGGAGTTGGATATCACATCTCATTCCATAGGAAGGGTCTCAGGTTTGGTATAAGCATTGAGATATCACATCTCTGCTATCGGAAGGGTCTCAGGATTGGATTGGGAAGGAGTTGGATATCCCTTCTCATGCTTTAGGAAGTGTCTCAGGTTGGAATGGGAAGGAGTTGGATATCACATCTCATGTTATAGGAAGGGTCTCAGGATTGGAATGGGAAGGATTTGGATATCACATCTCTTGCTATAGGAAGGGTCTCAGGATTGGAATGGGTAGGAGTTGGATATTACTTTCTTGCTATAGGAAGGGTCTCATGTTTGGAATGGGAAGGAGTTGGATATCACATATGCTATAGTTAGTGTCTCAGGTTTGGAACGGGAAGGAGTTGGATATCACATCTCAATTTATAGGAAGGGTCTCAGGTTTGGTATAAGCATTGAGATATCACATCTCTGCTATCGGAAGCGGCTCAGGATTGGAATGGGAAGGAGTTGGATATCCCATCTCATGTTATAGGAAGAGTCTCTGGTTTGGTATTAGAATCATTGAGATATCACATCGCATGCTGTAGGAAGGGTCTAAGGATTGGAATGGGATGGACTTGGATATCACATCTCATGTTATAGGTAGGCTCTCAGGTTTGGTATAAGCATTGAGATATCACATCTCATGCTATAGGGAGGGTCTCAGGATTGGAATGGGAAGGAATTGGATATCACATCTCAGGCCATGACATCTCAGGCCATAGGAAGGTTCTCAGGTTTGGTATAAGCATTGAGATATCATATTGCATGCTGTAGGAAGGGTCTAAGGATTGGAATGGGAAGGACCTGGATATCACATCTCATGCTATAGAACGGCTCTCAGGTTTGGAAAGGGAAGGAGTTGGATATCACATCTCATGTTATAGGATGGATCTCAGGTTTGGTATTAGAAGTATTGAGATATCACATCTCATGTTATCGGAAGGATCTCAGGTTTGGTATTAGAAGTATTGAGATATCACATCTCATGCTATAGGAAGGGTCTCAGGATTGGAATGGGAAGGAGTTGGATATCACATCTCATGCTAAAGGAAGGGTCTCAGGTTTGGTAGAAGCATTGAGATATCACATCTCATGCTATAGGAAGGGTCTCAGGATTGGAATGGGAAGGACTTAGATATCACATATCATGCTATAGGGAGGGTCTCAGTTTTGATATTAGAAGCATTGAGATATCACATCTCATGCTATCGGAAGTGTCTCAGGATTGGAATGGGAAGGAGCTGGATATCACATCTCATGCTAAAGGAAGGGTCTAAGGTTTGGAAGGGGAAGGATTTGGATATCACATCTCATGTTATAGGACGGGTCTCAGGTTTGGTATTAGAAGCATTGAGATATCAAGTCTCATGGTATAGGAAGGGTCTCAGAATTGGAATGGGAAGGAGTTGGATATCACATTTCAAGCTATAGGAAGGGTCTCAGGATTAGAATGGGAAGGAGTTTGATATCACATCTCATGCCATAATATGGGTCTCAGGTTTGGTAGAAGCACTGGGTTATCACATCTCATGCTATCGGAAGGGTATCGGGATTGGATTTGGAAGGAGTTGGATATCCCATCTCATGCTATAGGAAGGGTCTCAGGTTGGAATGGGAAGGAGTTGGATATCACATCTCATGTTATAGGAAGGGTCTCAGGATTGGAATGGGAAGGACTTGGATATCACATCTCATGCTATAGGAAGGCTCTCAGGTTTGCAAGGGGAAAGAGTTGGATATCACATTTCATGTTAGAGGTAGGATCTCAGGTTTGGTATTAGAAGCATTGAGATATCACATCTCATGCTATCAGAAGGATCTCAGGTTTGGTATAGAAGCATTGAGATATCATATCTTATGCTATCAGAAGAGTCTCAGGATTGGAATGGGAAGGAGTTGGATATCACATCTCATGGTAAAGGGAGGGTCTCAGGTTTGGAAGATAAGGATTTGGATATCACATCTCATGTTATAGGAAGGATCTCAGGTTTGGTATTAGAAGTATTGAGATATCACATCTCATGCTATCGGAAGGATCTCAGGTTTGGTATAGAAGCATTGAGATATCATATCTTATGCTATCAGAAGGGTCTCAGGATTGGAATGGGAAGGACTTGGATATCACATCTCATGCTAAAGGGAGGGTCTCAGGTTTGGAAGGGGAAGGATTTGGATATCACATCTCATGTTATAGGATGGATCTCAGGTTTGGTATTAGAAGTATTGAGATATCACATCTCATGTTATCGGAAGGATCTCAGGTTTGGTATTAGAAGTATTTAGATATCACATCTCATGCTATAGGAAGGGTCTCAGGATTGGAATGGGAAGGAGTTGGATATCACATCTCATGCTAAAGCAAGGGTCTCAGGTTTGGTAGAAGCATTGAGATATCACATCTCATGCTATAGGAAGGGTCTCAGGATTGGAATGGGAAGGACTTAGATATCACATATCATGCTATAGGGAGGGTCTCAGTTTTGATATTAGAAGCATTGAGATATCACATCTCATGCTATCGGAAGTGTCTCAGGATTGGAATGGGAAGGAGCTGGATATCACATCTCATGCTAAAGGAAGGGTCTCAGGTTTGGAACGGGAAGGAGTTGGATATCACATCTCATGTTATAGGAAGGGTCTCAGGTTTGGTATAAACATTGAGATATCACATCTCTGCTATCGGAAGTGTCTCAGGATTGGAATGGGAAGGAGTTGGATATCCCATCTCATGTTATAGGACGGGTCTCAGGTTTTTTATTAGAATCATTGAGATATCATATTGCATGCTGTAGGAAGGGTCTAAGGATTGGAATGCGAAGGATTTGGATATCACATCTCATGCTATAGATAGGCTCTCAGGTTTGGAAAGTGAAGGAGTTGGATATCACATTTCATGTTAGAGGAAGGTTCTCAGGTTTGGTATTAGAGGCATTGAGATATCACATCTCAGGCTATAGGAAGGGTCTCAGGATTGGAATGGGAAGGAGTTGGATATCACATCTCATGCTATAGGAAGGGTCTCAGGTTTGGTATAAGCATTGAGATATCACATCTCATGCTATAGGAAGGGTCTCAGGATTGGAATGGAAGGAGTTGGATATCACATCTCATGTTATAGGAAGGATCTCAGGTTTGGTATTAGAAGCATTGAGACATCACATCTCATGCTATAGGAAGGGTCTCAGGATTGGAATGGGAAGGAGTTGGATATCAAATCTCATGCTATAGGAAGGGTCTCAGGATTGGAATGGGAAGGAGTTGAATATGACATCTCATGCCGTAGGAAGGGTCTCAGGTTTGGTATAAACATTGAGATATCACATCTCTGCTATCAAAAGGGTCTCAGGATTGGAATTGGAAGGAGTTGGATATCCCATCTCATGTTATAGGAAGAGTCTCAGGTTTGGTATTAGAAGCATTGAGATATCACATCTCATGCTATAGGAAGTGTCTCAGGATTGGAATGGGAAGGACTTGGATATCACATCTCATGCTATAGGTAGGGTCTCAAGTTTGACATTAGAAGCATTGAGATATCACATCTCATGCTATAGGAAGGGTCTGAGGATTGGAATGGGAAGGAGTTGGATATCACATCTCCTGCTATGGGAAGGGTCTCAGGTTTGGTATAAGCAGTGAGATATCACATCTCATGCTATAGGAAGTGTCTCAGGATTGGAATGGGAAGGAGTTGGATATCACATCTCATGTTATAGGAAGGATCTCAGGTGTGGTATAAGCATTGAGATATCACATCTCTGCTATCGGAAGGGTCTCAAGATTGGAATGGGAAGGAGTTGGATATTCCCATCTCATGTTATAGGAAGGGTCTCAGGTTTGGTATTAGAAGCATTGAGATATCACATCTCATGCTATAGGAAGGGTCTCAGGATTGGAATGGGAAGGACTTGGATATCACATCTCATGCTATAGGGAGGGTCTCAAGTTTGATATTAGAAGCATTGAGATATCATATCTTATGCTATCAGAAGAGTCTCAGGATTGGAATGGGAAGGAGTTGGATATCACATCTCATGGTAAAGGGAGGGTCTCAGGTTTGGAAGATAAGGATTTGGATATCACATCTCATGTTATAGGAAGGATCTCAGGTTTGGTATTAGAAGTATTGAGATATCACATCTCATGCTATCGGAAGGATCTCAGGTTTGGTATAGAAGCATTGAGATATCATATCTTATGCTATCAGAAGGGTCTCAGGATTGGAATGGGAAGGAGTTGGATATCACATCTCATGCTATAGGGAGGGTCTCAAGTTTGATAGAAGCATTGAGATATCACATTTCATGATATCGGAAGGGTCTCAAGATTGGAATGGGAAGGAGTTGGATATCACATCTCATGATAAAGGAAGGGTCTAAGGTTTGGAAGGGGAAGGATTTGGATATCACATCTCATGTTATAGGACGGGTCTCAGGTTTGGTATTAGAAGCATTGAGATATCAAGTCTCATGGTATAGGAAGGGTCTCAGAATTGGAATGGGAAGGAGTTGGATATCACATTTCAAGCTATAGGAAGGGTCTCAGGATTAGAATGGGAAGGAGTTTGATATCACATCTCATGCCATAATATGGGTCTCAGGTTTTATAGAAGCATTGGGTTATCACATCTCATGCTATCGGAAGGGTATCGGGATTGGATTTGGAAGGAGTTAGATATCCCATCTCATGCTATAGGAAGGGTCTCAGGTTGGAATGGGAAGGAGTTGGATATCACATCTCATGTTATAGGAAGGGTCTCAGGATTGGAATGGGAAGGACTTGGATATCACATCTCATGCTATAGGAAGGCTCTCAGGTTTGCAAGGGGAAAGAGTTGGATATCACATTTCATGTTAGAGGTAGGATCTCAGGTTTGGTATTAGAAGCATTGAGATATCACATCTCATGCTATCAGAAGGATCTCAGGTTTGGTATAGAAGCATTGAGATATCATATCTTATGCTATCAGAAGAGTCTCAGGATTGGAATGGGAAGGAGTTGGATATCACATCTCATGGTAAAGGGAGTGTAGGGTATTTTGTGGAGATTTGGGGCCTGACGGTATTTTATTACCGCCGAAAAATAACTTAGCAATAATCACTCTTTGTATTCAGATTTGGCCATGTGCAACAATAATACAATGGATATGCATTATTTCAGCACCCAGACCTGCATATTTGGTATACGTGGTTGGTGGTATTTTGGTGAGCATACTTCCCTTGTTTTATTTGTGGCCCCAATGTCCAGAATCCCTTATCTTTGCTTAGATTTTTCGTGTGATCACTAGAGAGACCTCAGACCTGCATTCTAGGAATACCACATTTCCAGTGATAGTGTTGGTGTGCCACCATGGGCGAACTCACTGACTTATTTACGACAGAGAGCTATATGTGGTAGTCTTGTGGTAATTTCCACTACCTTATATACGGTAGGGAGCTATGTTCAGAGAGTCTCTCTTCCCGTTGGCTCATGTACCTCCAACAAGTTATGCTACAGTCGCTCACAATTATTCATACTGATTCTGACATGCACACATCTGTCTTAAAATGACCATTGCACTGTTTAAAATCTCCCCACATCATTGGCATTGTAATGGTAAATAGAAAATAAACCACCCGTCTGTTTTCAAATATTTTCTGTATTATAAAAGTTGCATTTAGACATGATCTCATTCTTTACAGAAATAAATAAAATGGTACAGTAAAAGCATTTTCTATGTCACACTGCAAAGAGCGTGGCGGAGAACAGAACTCAAATTGCAACATTGGTATTTGATTAAGACACGCACAGGAATCCTACACTGACTGCATATTTTCGTGCACACACGCTTAGGTAATTACCTTATCTGAGTGTTCTTCAGTTGTTCTCTTTGTGAATGTGGCTCTCTTGGATTAACTCCAGCAAAAAGGAACGCTTGCCTTCTCAAGCCGGGGTCATTGCCTGGAATTCTCAGCTTTTTCAGATAGGAATGCCTCAGCCAGTGGAAAGGTTTTTCTTTCAGCTCTCCCCAGTCTCGACTGCAGCAAAACACCGGAATCTGCATTCAGTCAGGACCCCACAGCCAGGTCTTCTCCCCAGTAGTGCAGAAAGATGTCTGCCTGTCTTTTTCCCTGATACTGCCCACTAAAACTTTCCTCTCAGCCCTCTGTATGACGTGTCCCAATGAAATCCATCATCTCTCATCCTCCTACTCTTCAACAATAGCTTCGCTTATACATTTGCAATTGTTGCAAATCTGACTTCCTCCTTCCTGCAGTTACTGTGCACAAAAACACGGAGAATCAGGCAGAGAAGAGAAGAGAAAAAATCTGCACACACATTTAAAT
This sequence comes from Ambystoma mexicanum, assembly GCF_040938575.1. Taxonomy (NCBI): domain Eukaryota; kingdom Metazoa; phylum Chordata; class Amphibia; order Caudata; family Ambystomatidae; genus Ambystoma; species Ambystoma mexicanum. The sequence continues at coordinate 2,516,157 of NW_027182443.1, forward strand.
GGTTTTCAGAGTATGCCTAATTCTGCAGTGGAGAACACATTTTATTAGTGGGTTATATTAAAATAAGGTTTTATTAGTCAGGTTAATGGTTAATAGGTTAGCTGTTAATTTTCAAATGTGTCTCTAGCAATATAGGCATTTCAGGTGAAAAATAGTGTGCATTTTTAAATGAACACGTGTGCTTTTAACTGTAAAAATAGATTTGCATCTTATATGTTAAAATCGTTTTTGACTGAATAGTCTGTCTTTCCTTGTTAATCTGCTAACCCATATAGCAATGCACCGCACCCTTGTGGTGGTGGTGCTGCAAAAAAATGTTGCTACTTGTGCAGTAGCGCTGTACTCTGTGCTGTTTGCTAAATATCCTTACATATACCCTCCTTTTGTTTTTAGAACTTGGCTATAATCCAAGCCAATTCCTAAAAACAACTTGTTCTTTCTTTTTCTTTTAAAATGCATGTGTATTGGGATATCTTTCTCTTCCTGACGTAGTCAGTAAAATCAGTAACATTTTCATTTTTACTGATAGCACAATCAACCATCCACCCATGATTAGCACCAGGATAGCCAAACCCACTATTGAGCGTTCCCCCCAGGTTCCCCAATTAAATCTTTCCACTTCTATTATGCCCAGATTACTAATTGTAATATTGTTTTTTCGCAAATTCATTTTCATAACATGTCTTTCTTTGTGATTCAATAAATATTCCACATCTGGATCTATTGGAAAAGTATCCCTTTGAAAAAAATCGATATTTTCCACTTGGCTTTCCCAAACATCATTTGTTACATGAAACAATGTTACTCCCCCAATTGACACAATTGCATCCTTTGGAACCTGTAAATAAAAAACATTATATTTTACCTGTTTAACCACGTATGTTCCATGGTTTAAATGTACTACCGTCATGTTCTTTAAACAGGTGCTGACCAACCATTTACCTCTGACCATCTTAGCCTGTGCCATTTCTTCACTCCCCATATTACTAATAATCACTTCACATCCCTCTGATATATTTGGGTCAGATTTCAATCCACAAATAGCATCTGTGGCATCAGGAACAAACGGTTTACCTGGACACATATAATTTTGTTCTTTAAATGTTACACATGTTTCCAGGTTTGGTATTAAATAAACTTCAGGTTCCCATGACTGAAATGCCACCACTTTTGGAGTCTTAATCTTAATGAATTTGTCCTCTTGCCAAAATCCCACGTTGTGTACCCACTTCGTTTGGTAAATAAGTTCAGGGGCTACAAATGGGATGCATAGCAAAAATCCGATCTCTAGTCTTTCCAAGTCCACATATAACGGCATTGCATTCCCCATTTCGAATGCAATTTTTACCTGTATAAGGTCAATTTCCCTCCTGGTCAATCTTTCTATCATTTGACGAATGATATCCTGCGAAACAAAATACAAGGGAATATGTCCTTGAATCAATTGTGAAACTGCAGTTTGAACTTCTCTCATATAATTCGTTAATAGTCTATCAACAGGACTCATTATGTTCAATATTTCATTTAAAGTTCTGTCATGCTTAAGTATTACTTTAGTCGCCCGTTGCATCACATCCGCTTGTTCATTTAGAATGATTGCAGTTTCATTTATGAATCTTACTTGTTCATCCAGTCCCCCTCTAATTCCATCTAATGTCTTTTGTATTATTTCTAGGTCGATACTCAGTTGTTGTGCTTTAGTACTCAGTGTTCCTACCGAAATAGAATTGGCTGTTGATATTGTGGTACCTATTATTGCTCCAATTATAGACATTACCATTGATATCGCGAGCATCACCGCACCTCTCTTTCCTCTCTTCTTCTTAATGTCTGCTGAATTCACAAATGTTTTTTCCAATTGCATTAATATATCTCTTATTGACTGCTTAGCGTCCTCTTTTCTTATTTCCAGCCACTCTTTAGTCTGTTCAATCTTAATTCCGGTATTGTTCAAGTGTTTTTCAATCAAAATCTCAGGATTTAACGGTATGTATATATTTTGGAAAATCATCCTTCTATCACTCATGATGAATCCTGGTGCCTCTTCCACCGCGATACCAGATGCTGGTCCAGGTTCAATGACAACCTGTGCTTCTGAATTCTTGAAGATCCCTCCAAATATCATCATCATTAATGTCATCGGTATCATCTTCAATGCTGATCGCTTTGTAGCCTTGGTCTTCACCCCTCTTTGGGGCTTTCCCGGAATCCGTCCACGTGGGCTCCAGGACTCCATCGTCTGCCGTGGCCTCTGATCCCAGAACCTCCGACCAAATAATGTTAATATTCTAAATCAAATAGAAAAGAAACAAATTAAGTACATAGCACAATACTAACTTCACCCTTTTGCCAAAAATAAAACATGCTTGGTAAAAATATTTCGTTTATATTTTTTTTTTTTCTGAAATTAAACACAAGTTAAAAGAAAACAAATACATATAAAACAGCATTCAATATTTAATACACTTTCTCTCTGCACACCAACCATGAGCTCCCGTTATATGTGCATATATTTATTTATTTATTTATTTATTTATTTATATTATATATTTTTACATATATTACAGTGTTTATGTGCCATCATAACAATCAACTTTTTTTAACTTCTTTGTCACTGCCTCCTGATTACACCCATTTATTTTCTCAAGGGACTCTATCCGTTTCCACATGCTCAAGCTGCCTGATCTCATGTCTGGGATGGCATGGTTTGATTTGATTTACATGGACAAACTGCTCTATTGCTGTTTCACCTTCATTTTTCAAAATTTTATACACTACAGGAGAGACCTTATCTATAATTCGAAATGGCCCCTGCCAGGCTGCTAGAAATTTAGAATTTTTCTGTTTACTTTTTCCAAAATGAAACTTGTACACCTGATCCCCTACACTGTATTCCTTTACTGATGTCTTTTTATCATAATATGACTTTGCACTGTCAGCAGCTCTTTCCAGATTTCTCTGCACAAAAGCAAATGCATGTTGCAAATGCCTCCTCAGTTCATCAATATATTCATGAACTGTGGATGCACTCACTAGAGTTTGCTCATGTGTTCTGTATAGTAGGTGTTTTGGTAACACCATTTTCCTACCTGTTAAGACCTCATGGGGGCTAACACCTGTTGCTTTGGCAGGAGTCGACCTGATTGCCATCAGAACCAACGGTAAACGTAAATCCCAGCTGGAACCTGCTTCTGCCACAAATTTCTTTAAAATATCCACAACAGACCTATTGCTTCTTTCAACTGTACCTGAAGACGCCGCCCGATATGCGATATGTAGTTTCCTTTTCACACCTAGTATTTGCCATACCTTGCTCATTAGAGTACTTGTGAAATGACTTCCTCTGTCTGACTCAATTCTTTGCGGCAACCCAAACCTTGAGAACACATGGTTCACCAGTAATGTGGCTGCTGTTTGCGCACTACAATCTGGTGCAGGAATGCACTCAATCCACTTTGACATCAAACATACCACACTCAAAATATAACGGTGTCCCCTGCTCGACCTTTTTAAAGGACCTACATAGTCTATTTGCAAATCTGACCATGGGAGAGTCAGGCCTCTTTTCATCAATGGTGCTCTGTGCATTGGTGAAGCAGGTTTAAATTGGGCGCATACTAGACATCCTCTAGTATATAATTCCACATCTTGGGACATATGAGGCCAGTAAGCATAATCTTTTAGTATTTCTAATGTTTTTTGTGAACCTCTATGGCCTGCAGTTATGGCATCGTGTGCATGGTGTAGCATTAGTCCTCTGAATGAAAGGGGTACTACCCACTGTATTTGCCCTGTTATGGACTCTCTAATCATGAGCCCATCCTGTAATCTAATTCGTGTTTTGTTCTTTAATAACACCCTCAACTCTTCTTTTCCCATACAATCTTTTTCTGTTACAGGATTTTGTTCAGGATCTATCAAATGATTATAATAGATTCCCAAAATTTGATCATTCTTTTGTGCCTCAATCAAATCTTGGTCTGGCGTGTCATGACTCCACTGCACCACCGGTTGATCTACCTCCTTTGGTGCTTTAGAACGTGTGACTGCATCAATTTGTATTTCACCCATTAAATAATCAATAGGTAGCAATTCTCCCATCACAGCCCCAATCTTAGCCAGATGGTCTGCCTTATCATTTCCCTCCTTATCCTCTCCTGGTGTTTTTAAATGCCCACGAATTTTTCTCCAGTATATTGTTAAATTATTTTCTGACACCAATTTGTCTATGGCTTGTATCATTTTTCCATGTTTAAGTGGCTTTTTGTTGTATGTAACCATGCCTCTTGCTTTCCAACCAGGCAAATACTCCACAAAGCTATTCCGTGCATAGTCAGAATCAGTCACCAGGACAATTTCACTGAACTTTTTATCAACTGCAGTAGCAATTGCTTTATAGATGGCTGCCAATTCCGCCACCTGACTGCTCCTATCTCCAATCCTCATCCCTATACTAGGAACGCCTTCACATTTCAACCAGACATTTCCTATTCCTGCCACTAATTGTTCATTATTGTCATTTTCAATGTGAAAAGCACAACCGTCCACATATACAGTTGGCAAATCCTTGCATGTTTTTTCATCAAAAGCTTTGTGTGGTGATTGTTCAAATTCCTGTAAACTAGCTTCCACATCCATTTCATTTGTTATTTGTTCAGCTGCACAGTCATGTAAGTCAGCTAACCCTTGAGCAATTGGGCTCTTTTTATTTTGTCCATATCTTACTTCTACGGGAAAACCTTGTAATGCCAGCGTCCATGAAGTGATTCTGGATTGCGCTAGATTGCCTGATCTAATTCTTTTACTCTCTAAAAATTGCAAAGGTTGATGATTTGTTTCAATAATCACCTTTTCTCCCTGAACAATGGGGCGAAAATGTTGTAGCGCCCACACAGTGGTTAATAGGGCCTTTTCACATTCATTAAATTTCATTTCAACTTGGGAAAATGCCTTACTTGCATATGCAATGGTTTTGTGATTCAAATCGTGTTTTTGTGATAACACTGCTGACATACAATGTTCAGAAAAGCCTATTTCTATAAAGAAATCCCTGTCCTTTATGGGGTATGCTAAACATGGTGCCTTTACAAGACATTCCTTCAATCTAGCCACTGCATCAGACTGCTCTCTTTCCCATCTCCAGGGAGTATTTAGTTTAAGCAGTTTAGTCAATGGTTGAGTGATTTCTGCATAATTCTCAATGAACTTTCTGTTATAGCCTGTCATCCCTAATAAACTTTTTACTCCTTTCACATTTTTAGGATCTTTTAATCTTTGTATGGCCTCTATTTTCTTCCTTTGTGGATTTAGCCCATGTTCAGTCACTTCATGCCCTAGAAAGTTCACTTTTTTCTTGCACCATTGTGCTTTTTGCAAAGATACTTTGGCGCCTGCTTTCTGCAATTGGCCAAGCACATGTCTTATTTCATCAAAATGACTTTTAAGGTTTTCATTTTTTATCAGGACATCATCCACATAAACTATTGTTCCTCTTTCCGCTGCATCTGGCATGGCCTTTCTCAAAAATATGCCAAATTCACTCCCACTATTGATGTACCCGAACGGAGCTCTAAGCCAGGCATATTGAGTCCTGTCAAATGTAAAGGAAAATAGGTGTTGTATCTCCTCTGCCAATGGCACACACCAATATCCAGATGTGAGATCTAATGTGGTAAATACATTTGAACCATGTATCTGAGCTAGACCCTGATCAATGAATGGTAGTGGCCATCTAGATACTGGTACTCTTTTATTTAACTCTCTTAAGTCTGCACACAGCCGCCATTGACCATTTGGCTTTAACACACCTAAAATAGGCGTATTGGATGTGCTATGAATGGGCCTAATTATTCCCCGTGATTCCAAATTTTTAATAATCTCTGCCAATGATTCTAAACATGCCAGCGGTAGTCTATACTGGCGTACAAACACTGGATTTCTGCTACAACCTTCTGGTAGTGTGGCCACATGTAAATCAGTTAAACCACAATCATAAGCATCTTTTGCAAATACATCCTTAAACTCCATAAATATTTCCCTCAGGTCGTCTCGATCCTCATCGCTGTCGCATGCATCCGCTAAGGAGATCTGCTCTTCTACCATTCTGGAAAATTCTGGAAACTCTTCTGGTAAAGGAATCTCAGCGCTTTCCTCTAACTGTGTGGCCGTGTCTTTTTGTAGAGCTGCCACTTTTAAATATTTTGGCATATCAGCTTCCACTTCAATGGGCTGATTTCCTGTTTCATTTTCATTTAAATTAAATATTATGCAATCCTCTTGATGGCAGCACACTGTCTCATTTGAATCATAAGGATACACAGAATGAATTTTAAATATTCCTTTGGGCTGAGAGTCCAGGTGTTCTGGCAACTCGCCCTTGGCATCTACATATTTTTCAGGAATATTCCCAATCACCATGTTATTTAAATCTGCCGTATAATGTGATTTTTGTATGGCCATTCCTAATGGGGAGTTTTCCTCTAAATGAATATCCTGACAACCTTTATTATTTACCATGATTTTTACAGATCCCTCACCAATGTCTACCAATGGAATGTATTCATAATCCAGGCCTTGCTGTTTTATGGATTCATTCAGGCATACAAATGCATCAGAGCCTTTCATCTGCTGCCCATTTTTGCATTTCAGTGTTATTGCAAACTGTTTTGTAAATGCAGGAATAATAGTATCTTTCCTTATTTGTAATTCGATGGCATAAGGAACCAGTTGTGCACAATGATAAGCCCTTCTTTTGTCTTCAAATTCAGGTGCCGGCCCACCTAGGCGTGACCATATTTTTTGATTAAGGAAATCTAACACCATACACATTCTGTGCATGATGTCATTGCCCATGTAAAATTCATTTTGTGCTCCATTCACTATCCATACATTATGGTAAATTGTTTTCTGCCCAATGCTAATTTTAAGCATGCATCTGCCTGTAATTCGGTTTTCAAAGTCTGGACTGTCCAACCCAGAAACATATTGGTTTTTAATCCTAAATTTCGGGATTTCTTCCCTCTCCATAATTTTTTGCAACAATTTCTCATTAATGAAACTCCTTTCATGTTCAAGCGCTAAAGTGGCTTTTATTGTTTTAAGATAATCATTTATACCAACGTGAACCCATGGTTGCTCATCTTCCATGTGTATTTCTGCCAGAGTGGTAATGTGTTTTTCTGAATCTGTTTTAGGAACAATATTCTGTTTGCATGTATTCTCTTTTAAGTAAAAACGTAATGTGTGCTCATCTATAGCAGTCTGCCAATCTTTCCTTGGGTCCAAGTATATTTGTACAGGTAGTTTTTCATTGTCGCTCTGATCTTTGTCTTGACACATTAATATAACAGTGACACTAGGTATGCAGCTATTCTGGAGATATACCTCCACAGCATCATTTGTTTTGGCAACGGTGTGACATTCTTTTATATTGCTATTTTGTGATTTTAGTTTCTTAGGCCTCAATGGTTTTTTGGTTAAGGACCACAGCACTCCATTCACCCCATCTATGAGAGGAGACAATCTTTTCAGGCAATCTGTCCCCATCAGAAATGGAATTTCACAAATAGATGTGATCAATACCTCTTGTTTCATTCTGTGCTTTCCTATTTTTATGTCAACCTCAGTTACACCTATGATGGGCACCTCCTCCCCATTAAAGTTATGCACTGGGCCTTGATTTGCCTTCACTGTGATCTGACTCTGTGGAGGCCTCCCTTCATTGATACTCTTTACCAGCTCCTTGGACATAATTGTGGCCTGTGCGCCAGTGTCAATCATAGCGAAGGTGTGGCATTTTTCTTCTACAGTGATGGGTGCATAATATCTGTCCTCAACTTCCTCTAATACACATAAGAAATGTGAATTCTTACTGATTTCAGGGCTCACCTTTCTCAGGTCTTTTCCACTTTTGGCTAAGCACATTGGTAAATGAAAAGACATTTTTCCCTCCTTTTTACCCATTTCTGTGCGAGATATTTTATTCATTTCTCCATGTTCAGAGGTTTTTTGGAGTGTGGCCACCGTTCGCCCATCCATCTGGGTAACATCAGAGACCACATTACAACCTTCCAACTGAACATGTGTAACAACATCATTCAGCAATTTGTCATTTTTTAATTCTGTGCATTTGTGATCATTTAGAGTAATACCAGCCCTTTCAGCCTCTTCAAAAATATGTGGCTCAAAGAATTCTTCAGGTGATTGACTTGTACCCTCCTTGTGAGTATTTCCTTTTTCTGTCTGTGTTTGGTCATTGTTTTGCTTGCCCAGGGAAGGAGCTATGGCATCCCCACTTACTCCCTGTTCACTGGTATTCCCCATGCATGAGTCATTTTTCTTAAATCTGTCCCTTTGTTCTTTTGGAATTCCTAATGTTTCTTTTTCATTTGTGCAAATCTTTACTGTTTTATTTAGCTCTAAGTTAAACCGTATCTCTTTTTTAGAAGTATTTGCACTTTCTATCACAATTTCATTTACTGGTACTTTCATTTTTAATCCATTAGTCACCTCAGAGTTGTCATGCAAAATTATATCAGAGCAATCTGTCATTTTGGCACTGCGATTATCATGAGTACTTAGTCACTTTTCGGAAGCCCCCCGGTCATTGCTATGGCCATCAGCCCCCTCTTTGGAAGGTTGTTTTTGCGCTGTATAGAGCTTTCCTATTTGCTCAGCTAACATTTTCACTTGGGCCTCAAGGCACTGGAACCTTTCCATCTCTCTAGGATCCTCTTTCTGTGGCCTAGGTCGATATTGGTTGTTTTCCCCCTGATTGGATCTATTCTGATACCTCTCAGGTGATTGATACCGGTTGGGATGGTTTCTGAACTCTTGATTCATTTGTGGAGGGGAGCGGGTTGCACCCATCCTTTGATTATAGTCCCCTGGTGGGGAATCATTGTACTGGCGTGGACTGTAGTTCACGTTTTGCCTCATGTCCTGTCTCTCAGATTGTGGGTACTGGCCCCTATGTTGATTTCCATTATCAGTAAATCGATCCACATATCGGGGCCTATCCTGATTACCATATATCATGGTGCTGGGATCAAATCTGCTCTGTGTCCCCAATGACTGGTAGGGACCATCATTTCTTTGATCTTGATTTTGTCTCTGGTTATTGTTCATACCTGCCATATCAGACCGGTATCTTACCCGGGGTCTATCTCCTAAATATCTAGGGCTGATGTAGCTCTCTCTATTACTAGGATCATGTGATTGGAACATTGGTACAGGAAATGGCGATCTTTGTTGATTACCCCTTTGTTCAGGTGTCACATTATTTTTACCTTGGCTTTGAGCAGACTCAAGGGACATTTTGGCTGACCTGATTTCCATTACTGTGGCTGAGGGTTCTTTAGATTTAGGCCTAGTATCTTTCATTTTATCACTTTCTCTACCCTGACAATAGAGTACCTCATATAGCTTTGTGCTTTGATGTACAATCCATTCAAGGGACTTGTCACGGTCAAATTCACGGACCAATTGGGATATGATGTCTTTCTGTAGCCCATAGAAGTATGCGGTTTTAAACTCATTGGAATTTGAGTCAAAAGATACATCAAAGCGAGAGAATGCTCTTTTTAAGTCTTGTAAAAATTGGCGAGGGGATGTATTAGGTCCAGCAGTAATAGTGTACGCGACTTTCTTTGCCTCCTGCAATGACTGAAAAGGAGAAAAATGACGCCTAATTTCTTTTTCAAACTCCAGCCATGTCATATTCTGCTGTTCATTTAATCCCCTTATGATGCTGGCCGTCGGGGCATCTAAAGTTAAATGAAAATATTGTCTGTACTGTTCCTTAGGTATCTGGAGCGCTTTAAAAATGTCATGTACCGCTTCTAAGTGATCCTCAATGCAGCATTCACCTCCCTTTTTAAATGGTTTGATCAGGGTTTTAATGGATTTCATTATTTTTATGGGGCTACTTGTTGCAATGCATGGAATTGCACTATTTTGTGATTCAATCCTGTTTTCAGGTGTATGAGATTGGTGGCTGCCCCCAATGGGAGTATCAAATCCCCCAAGGGCGCTGCAACCAAGTTCAGTCACCGGCCCTGTCACTGGGGCACTAGCTCTTTGGGCAGAGCTAGAATTCACCTCCACTCCATTGAATGTGGTACCCTGCCGCCTCTCCTGGGACCTGGGAATGCACATTTGCTGTTCTAAGTCCTTACACTTTTTAAGGAGTCTGTTGGCTTCATCATGCAAATAATTATTTTCATCACTCATTTTATTAATCGCCTCCTGCATATCGCACATTTGCATTTGGCATTCATTGAACTCTTTATTTCTCTTGTCTCTTTCTTGGATCATTTTAATCATTTCTTGTTCTGCACTCTGGAGATCACCTTCTTTTTCGCAATGTTCTTTTTGTAAAATCTGCATTTCTGAAACAACCTCATCTTTATCCTGCCTAATGTGATCCACTAAGGCTTTTAAGTGTGTCAATTCTTGCTCACTATCTTCAAATTGTGTCTTGCTTTTGGATAACTGAGTATCAAAGTCTCTGCATTTTAATTGCATGTCTTTTTGGCATACATCCAATTCTGCTCTCAACATTTCCTGATTTTTACTTGCCCCATCTAATTCAGTCTTTAACCTGTTAATTAGCTGAGTATCATTCTCTTGCATTCGCAGGAACTTGTTTAAAATAAACCATATTTTGCCGCATAGCCGTATTAAACAGTCTTTCTCTGCACTTTTATCGGCTGCATTCAATAATCTTGTAAGGCAGACCTGAATTATGCTGCCTTCTGCAAAAATATTGTCTAGTTTTTCTTTCTGCACCTCACCCTGAATGCGGTTACTCCAGTCTAACGTGCTATTCGAAGACCAATTCCCATGTGCAAATAACTTTGCCTCTAAATATTGCACTAGATCTGAGAATGTGGTTTCCCTTTGTGACATTCTGAAATTCGTTTTTTAGTGGCACACTGCTATTATAAAATGGGTTCCCTTTAATGTGCAAATGGCAGTGTGAGACACGCTTGCCACGCCCAGTAGGTACTCTATGATTACTTTCCCGGCCTGCAACGCACCATAAATATGTAGGGTATTTTGTGGAGATTTGGGGCCTGACGGTATTTTATTACCGCCGAAAAATAACTTAGCAATAATCACTCTTTGTATTCAGATTTGGCCATGTGCAACAATAATACAATGGATATGCATTATTTCAGCACCCAGACCTGCATATTTGGTATACGTGGTTGGTGGTATTTTGGTGAGCATACTTCCCTTGTTTTATTTGTGGCCCCAATGTCCAGAATCCCTTATCTTTGCTTAGATTTTTCGTGTGATCACTAGAGAGACCTCAGACCTGCATTCTAGGAATACCACATTTCCAGTGATAGTGTTGGTGTGCCACCATGGGCGAACTCACTGACTTATTTACGACAGAGAGCTATATGTGGTAGTCTTGTGGTAATTTCCACTACCTTATATACGGTAGGGAGCTATGTTCAGAGAGTCTCTCTTCCCGTTGGCTCATGTACCTCCAACAAGTTATGCTACAGTCGCTCACAATTATTCATACTGATTCTGACATGCACACATCTGTCTTAAAATGACCATTGCACTGTTTAAAATCTCCCCACATCATTGGCATTGTAATGGTAAATAGAAAATAAACCACCCGTCTGTTTTCAAATATTTTCTGTATTATAAAAGTTGCATTTAGACATGATCTCATTCTTTACAGAAATAAATAAAATGGTACAGTAAAAGCATTTTCTATGTCACACTGCAAAGAGCGTGGCGGAGAACAGAACTCAAATTGCAACATTGGTATTTGATTAAGACACGCACAGGAATCCTACACTGACTGCATATTTTCGTGCACACACCCGGCTCCCACGCTTAGGTAATTACCTTATCTGAGTGTTCTTCAGTTGTTCTCTTTGTGAATGTGGCTCTCTTGGATTAACTCCAGCAAAAAGGAACGCTTGCCTTCTCAAGCCGGGGTCATTGCCTGGAATTCTCAGCTTTTTCAGATAGGAATGCCTCAGCCAGTGGAAAGGTTTTTCTTTCAGCTCTCCCCAGTCTCGACTGCAGCAAAACACCGGAATCTGCATTCAGTCAGGACCCCACAGCCAGGTCTTCTCCCCAGTAGTGCAGAAAGATGTCTGCCTGTCTTTTTCCCTGATACTGCCCACTAAAACTTTCCTCTCAGCCCTCTGTATGACGTGTCCCAATGAAATCCATCATCTCTCATCCTCCTACTCTTCAACAATAGCTTCGCTTATACATTTGCAATTGTTGCAAATCTGACTTCCTCCTTCCTGCAGTTACTGTGCACAAAAACACGGAGAATCAGGCAGAGAAGAGAAGAGAAAAAATCTGCACACACATTTAAATGGTTTTCAGAGTATGCCTAATTCTGCAGTGGAGAACACATTTTATTAGTGGGTTATATTAAAATAAGGTTTTATTAGTCAGGTTAATGGTTAATAGGTTAGCTGTTAATTTTCAAATGTGTCTCTAGCAATATAGGCATTTCAGGTGAAAAATAGTGTGCATTTTTAAATGAACACGTGTGCTTTTAACTGTAAAAATAGATTTGCATCTTATATGTTAAAATCGTTTTTGACTGAATAGTCTGTCTTTCCTTGTTAATCTGCTAACCCATATAGCAATGCACCGCACCCTTGTGGTGGTGGTGCTGCAAAAAAATGTTGCTACTTGTGCAGTAGCGCTGTACTCTGTGCTGTTTGCTAAATATCCTTACAGGAGGGTCTCAGGTTTGGAAGATAAGGATTTGGATATCACATCTCATGTTATAGGAAGGATCTCAGGTTTGGTATTAGAAGTATTGAGATATCACATCTCATGCTATCGGAAGGATCTCAGGTTTGGTATAGAAGCATTGAGATATCATATCTTATGCTATCAGAAGGGTCTCAGGATTGGAATGGGAAGGAGTTGGATATCACATCTCATGCTAAAGGGAGGGTCTCAGGTTTGGAAGGGGAAGGATTTGGATATCACATCTCATGTTATAGGATGGATCTCAGGTTTGGTATTAGAAGTATTGAGATATCACATCTCATGTTATCGGAAGGATCTCAGGTTTGGTATTAGAAGTATTTAGATATCACATCTCATGCTATAGGAAGGGTCTCAGGATTGGAATGGGAAGGAGTTGGATATCACATCTCATGCTATAGGAAGCGTCTCAGGATTGGAATGGGAAGGAGTTGAATATGACATCTCATGCCGTAGGAAGGGTCTCAGGTTTGGTATAAACATTGAGATATCACATCTCTGCTATCAAAAGGGTCTCAGGATTGGAATTGGAAGGAGTTGGATATCCCATCTCATGTTATAGGAAGAGTCTCAGGTTTGGTATTAGAAGCATTGAGATATCACATCTCATGCTATAGGAAGTGTCTCAGGATTGGAATGGGAAGGACTTGGATATCACATCTCATGCTATAGGTAGGGTCTCAAGTTTGACATTAGAAGCATTGAGATATCACATCTCATGCTATAGGAAGGGTCTGAGGATTGGAATGGGAAGGAGTTGGATATCACATCTCCTGCTATGGGAAGGGTCTCAGGTTTGGTATAAGCAGTGAGATATCACATCTCATGCTATAGGAAGTGTCTCAGGATTGGAATGGGAAGGAGTTGGATATCACATCTCATGTTATAGGAAGGATCTCAGGTGTGGTATAAGCATTGAGATATCACATCTCTGCTATCGGAAGGGTCTCAAGATTGGAATGGGAAGGAGTTGGATATTCCCATCTCATGTTATAGGAAGGGTCTCAGGTTTGGTATTAGAAGCATTGAGATATCACATCTCATGCTATAGGAAGGGTCTCAGGATTGGAATGGGAAGGACTTGGATATCACATCTCATGCTATAGGGAGGGTCTCAAGTTTGATATTAGAAGTATTGAGATATCATATCTTATGCTATCAGAAGAGTCTCAGGATTGGAATGGGAAGGAGTTGGATATCACATCTCATGGTAAAGGGAGGGTCTCAGGTTTGGAAGATAAGGATTTGGATATCACATCTCATGTTATAGGAAGGATCTCAGGTTTGGTATTAGAAGTATTGAGATATCACATCTCATGCTATCGGAAGGATCTCAGGTTTGGTATAGAAGCATTGAGATATCATATCTTATGCTATCAGAAGGGTCTCAGGATTGGAATGGGAAGGAGTTGGATATCACATCTCATGCTATAGGGAGGGTCTCAAGTTTGATAGAAGCATTGAGATATCACATTTCATGATATCGGAAGGGTCTCAAGATTGGAATGGGAAGGAGTTGGATATCACATCTCATGATAAAGGAAGGGTCTAAGGTTTGGAAGGGGAAGGATTTGGATATCACATCTCATGTTATAGGACGGGTCTCAGGTTTGGTATTAGAAGCATTGAGATATCAAGTCTCAGAGTATAGGAAGGGTCTCAGAATTGGAATGGGAAGGAGTTGGATATCACATCTCAAGCTATAGGAAGGGTCTCAGGATTGGAATGGGAAGGACTTGGATATCACATCTCATGCTATAGGAAGGCTCTCAGGTTTGGAAGGGGAAAGAGTTGGATATCACATTTCATGTTAGAGGTAGGATCTCAGGTTTGGTATTAGAGGCATTGAGATATCACATCTCATGCTATCAGAAGGGTCTCAGGAATGGAATGGGAAGGAGTTGGATATCACATTTCAAGCTATAGGAAGGGTCTCAGGATTAGAATGGGAAGGAGTTTGATATCACATCTCATGCCATAATATGGGTCTCAGGTTTGGTAGAAGCATTGGGTTATCACATCTCATGCTATCGGAAGGGTATCGGGATTGGATTTGGAAGGAGTTAGATATCCCATCTCATGCTATAGGAAGGGTCTCAGGTTGGAATGGGAAGGAGTTGGATATCACATCTCATGTTATAGGAAGGGTCTCAGGATTGGAATGGGAAGGACTTGGATATCACATCTCATGCTATAGGAAGGCTCTCAGGTTTGCAAGGGGAAAGAGTTGGATATCACATTTCATGTTAGAGGTAGGATCTCAGGTTTGGTATTAGAAGCATTGAGATATCACATCTCATGCTATCAGAAGGATCTCAGGTTTGGTATAGAAGCATTGAGATATCATATCTTATGCTATCAGAAGAGTCTCAGGATTGGAATGGGAAGGAGTTGGATATCACATCTCATGGTAAAGGGAGGGTCTCAGGTTTGGAAGATAAGGATTTGGATATCACATCTCATGTTATAGGAAGGATCTCAGGTTTGGTATTAGAAGTATTGAGATATCACATCTCATGCTATCGGAAGGATCTCAGGTTTGGTATAGAAGCATTGAGATATCATATCTTATGCTATCAGAAGGGTCTCAGGATTGGAATGGGAAGGAGTTGGATATCACATCTCATGCTAAAGGGAGGGTCTCAGGTTTGGAAGGGGAAGGATTTGGATATCACATCTCATGTTATAGGATGGATCTCAGGTTTGGTATTAGAAGTATTGAGATATCACATCTCATGTTATCGGAAGGATCTCAGGTTTGGTATTAGAAGTATTTAGATATCACATCTCATGCTATAGGAAGGGTCTCAGGATTGGAATGGGAAGGAGTTGGATATCACATCTCATGCTAAAGGAAGGGTCTCAGGTTTGGTAGAAGCATTGAGATATCACATCTCATGCTATAGGAAGGGTCTCAGGATTGGAATGGGAAGGACTTAGATATCACATATCATGCTATAGGGAGGGTCTCAGTTTTGATATTAGAAGCATTGAGATATCACATCTCATGCTATCGGAAGTGTCTCAGGATTGGAATGGGAAGGAGCTGGATATCACATCTCATGCTAAAGGAAGGGTCTCAGGTTTGGAACGGGAAGGAGTTGGATATCACATCTCATGTTATAGGAAGGGTCTCAGGTTTGGTATAAACATTGAGATATCACATCTCTGCTATCGGAAGTGTCTCAGGATTGGAATGGGAAGGAGTTGGATATCCCATCTCATGTTATAGGACGGGTCTCAGGTTTTTTATTAGAATCATTGAGATATCATATTGCATGCTGTAGGAAGGGTCTAAGGATTGGAATGCGAAGGACTTGGATATCACATCTCATGCTATAGATAGGCTCTCAGGTTTGGAAAGTGAAGGAGTTGGATATCACATTTCATGTTAGAGGAAGGATCTCAGGTTTGGTATTAGAGGCATTGAGATATCACATCTCAGGCTATAGGAAGGGTCTCAGGATTGGAATGGGAAGGAGTTGGATATCACATCTCATGCTATAGGAAGGGTCTCAGGTTTGGTATAAGCATTGAGATATCACATCTCATGCTATAGGAAGGGTCTCAGGATTGGAATGGAAGGAGTTGGATATCACATCTCATGTTATAGGAAGGATCTCAGGTTTGGTATTAGAAGCATTGAGACATCACATGTCATGCTATAGGAAGGGTTTCAGGATTGGAATGGGAAGGAGTTGGATATCAAATCTCATGCTATAGGAAGGGTCTCAGGATTGGAATGGGAAGGAGTTGAATATGACATCTCATGCCGTAGGAAGGGTCTCAGGTTTGGTATAAACATTGAGATATCACATCTCTGCTATCAAAAGGGTCTCAGGATTGGAATTGGAAGGAGTTGGATATCCCATCTCATGTTATAGGAAGAGTCTCAGGTTTGGTATTAGAAGCATTGAGATATCACATCTCATGCTATAGGAAGTGTCTCAGGATTGGAATGGGAAGGATTTGGATATCACATCTCATGCTATAGGTAGGGTCTCAAGTTTGACATTAGAAGCATTGAGATATCACATCTCATGCTATAGGAAGGGTCTGAGGATTGGAATGGGAAGGAGTTGGATATCACATCTCCTGCTATGGGAAGGGTCTCAGGTTTGGTATAAGCAGTGAGATATCACATCTCATGCTATAGGAAGTGTCTCAGGATTGGAATGGGAAGGAGTTGGATATCACATCTCATGTTATAGGAAGGATCTCAGGTGTGGTATAAGCATTGAGATATCACATCTCTGCTATCGGAAGGGTCTCAAGATTGGAATGGGAAGGAGTTGGATATTCCCATCTCATGTTATAGGAAGGGTCTCAGGTTTGGTATTAGAAGCATTGAGATATCACATCTCATGCTATAGGAAGGGTCTCAGGATTGGAATGGGAAGGACTTGGATATCACATCTCATGCTATAGGGAGGGTCTCAAGTTTGATATTAGAAGCTTTGAGATATCACATCTCATGATATCGGAAGGGTCTCAGGATTGGAATGGGAAGGAGTTGGATATCACATCTCATGATAAAGGAAGGGTCTAAGGTTTGGAAGGGGAAGGATTTGGATATCACATCTCATGTTACATTACGGGTCTCAGGTTTGGTATTAGAAGCATTGAGATATCAAGTCTCATAGTATAGGAAGGGTCTCAGAATTGGAATGGGAAGGAGTTGGATATCCCATCTCATGTTATAGGAAGAGTCTCTGGTTTGGTATTAGAATCATTGAGATATCACATCGCATGCTGTAGGAAGGGTCTAAGGATTGGAATGGGATGGACTTGGATATCACATCTCATGCTATAGGTAGGCTCTCAGGTTTGGTATAAGCATTGAGATATCACATCTCATGCTATAGGAAGGGTCTCAGAATTGGAATGGGAAGGAGTTGGATATCACATCTCAAGCTGTAGGAAGGGTCTCAGTATTGGAATGGGAAGGACTTGGATATCACATCTCATGCTATAGGAAGGCTCTCAGGTTTGGAAGGGGAAAGAGTTGGATATCTCATTTCATGTTAGAGGTAGGATCTCAGGTTTGGTATTAGAGGCATTGAGATATCACATCTCATGCTATCAGAAGGGTCTCAGGAATGGAATGGGAAGGAGTTAGATATCACATCTCATGCTAAAGGGAGGGTCTCAGGTTTGGAAGGGGAAGGATTTGGATATCACATCTCATGCTATCGGAAGGATCTCAGGTTTGGTATTAGAAGCATTGAGATATCACATCTCATGCTATCAGAAGAGTCTCAGGATTGGAATAGGAAGGAGTTGGATATCACATTTCATGCTAAAGGGAGGGTCTCAGGATTGGAATGGGAAGGAGTTGGATATCACATCTCATGCTATAGGGAGGGTCTCAGGATTGGAATGGGAAGGACTTAGATATCACATATCATGCTATAGGGAGGGTCTCAGTTTTGATATTAGAAGCATTGAGATATCACATCTCATGCTATCGGAAGTGTCTCAGGATTGGAATGGGAAGGAGCTGGATATCACATCTCATGCTAAAGGAAGGGTCTCAGGTTTGGAACGGGAAGGATTTGGATATCACATCTCATGTTATAGGAAGGGTCTCAGGTTTGGTATAAGCATTGAGATATCACATCTCTGCTATCGGAAGTGTCTCAGGATTGGAATGGGAAGGAGTTGGATATCCCATCTCATGTTATAGGACGGGTCTCAGGTTTGTTATTAGAATCATTGAGATATCATATTGCATGCTGTAGGAAGGGTCTAAGGGTTGGAATGTGAAGGACTTGGATATCACATCTCATGCTATAGATAGGCTCTTAGGTTTGGAAAGGGAAGGAGTTGGATATCACATTTCATGTTAGAGGAAGGATCTCAGGTTTGGTATTAGAAGCATTGAGATATCACATCTCATGCTATAGGAAGGGTCTCAGGATTGGAATGGGAAGCAGTTGGATATCACATCTCATGCTATAGGAAGGGTCTCAGGTTTGGTATAAGCATTGAGATATCACATCTCATGCTATAGGACGGGTCTCAGGATTGGAATGGAAGGAGTTGGATATCACATCTCATGTTATAGGAAGTATCTCAGGTTTGGTATTAGACGCATTGAGACATCACATCTCATGCTATAGGAAGGGTCTCAGGGTTGGAATGGGAAGGAGTTGGATATCACATCTCATCCAATAGGAAGGGTCTCAGGTTTGGAATGGGAAGGAATTGGATATCACATCTCATGTTATAGGAAGGATCTCAGGTTTGGTATTAGAAGCATTGAGATATCACATCTCATGCTATAGGAAGGGTCTCAGGATTGGAATGTGAAGGATTTGGATATCACATCTCATGCTAAAGGAAGGGTCTCAGGTTTGGTAGAAGCATTGAGATATCACGTCGCTGCTATCGGAAGGGTCTCAGGATTGGATTGGGAAGGAGTTGGATATCCCTTCTCATGCTATAGGAAGGGTCTCAGGATTTGAATGGCAAGGAGTTGGATATCACATCTCATTCCATAGGAAGGGTCTCAGGTTTGGTATAAGCATTGAGATATCACATCTCTGCTATCGGAAGGGTATCAGGATTGGATTGGGAAGGAGTTGGATATCCCTTCTCATGCTTTAGGAAGTGTCTCAGGTTGGAATGGGAAGGAGTTGGATATCACATCTCATGTTATAGGAAGGGTCTCAGGATTGGAATGGGAAGGATTTGGATATCACATCTCTTGCTATAGGAAGGGTCTCAGGATTGGAATGGGTAGGAGTTGGATATTACTTTCTTGCTATAGGAAGGGTCTCATGTTTGGAATGGGAAGGAGTTGGATATCACATATGCTATAGTTAGTGTCTCAGGTTTGGAACGGGAAGGAGTTGGATATCACATCTCATGTTATAGGAAGGGTCTCAGGTTTGGTATAAGCATTGAGATATCACATCTCTGCTATCGGAAGCGGCTCAGGATTGGAATGGGAAGGAGTTGGATATCCCATCTCATGTTATAGGAAGAGTCTCTGGTTTGGTATTAGAATCATTGAGATATCACATCGCATGCTGTAGGAAGGGTCTAAGGATTGGAATGGGATGGACTTGGATATCACATCTCATGTTATAGGTAGGCTCTCAGGTTTGGTATAAGCATTGAGATATCACATCTCATGCTATAGGGAGGGTCTCAGGATTGGAATGGGAAGGAATTGGATATCACATCTCATGCTATAGGAAGGGTCTCAGATTTGGTATAAGCATTGAGATATCACATCGCATGCTAAAGGAAGGGTCTCAGGATTGGAATGGGAAGGAGTTGTATATGACATCTCAGGCCATGACATCTCAGGCCATAGGAAGGTTCTCAGGTTTGGTATAAGCATTGAGATATCATATTGCATGCTGTAGGAAGGGTCTAAGGATTGGAATGGGAAGGACCTGGATATCACATCTCATGCAATAGAACGGCTCTCAGGTTTGGAAAGGGAAGGAGTTGGATATCACATCTCATGTTATAGGATGGATCTCAGGTTTGGTATTAGAAGTATTGAGATATCACATCTCATGTTATCGGAAGGATCTCAGGTTTGGTATTAGAAGTATTGAGATATCACATCTCATGCTATAGGAAGGGTCTCAGGATTGGAATGGGAAGGAGTTGGATATCACATCTCATGCTAAAGGAAGGGTCTCAGGTTTGGTAGAAGCATTGAGATATCACATCTCATGCTATAGGAAGGGTCTCAGGATTGGAATGGGAAGGACTTAGATATCACATATCATGCTATAGGGAGGGTCTCAGTTTTGATATTAGAAGCATTGAGATATCACATCTCATGCTATCGGAAGTGTCTCAGGATTGGAATGGGAAGGAGCTGGATATCACATCTCATGCTAAAGGAAGGGTCTCAGGTTTGGAACGGGAAGGAGTTGGATATCACATCTCATGTTATAGATAGGCTCTTAGGTTTGGAAAGGGAAGGAGTTGGATCTCACATTTCATGTTAGAGGAAGGATCTCAGGTTTGGTATTAGAAGCATTGAGATATCACATCTCATGCTATAGGAAGGGTCTCAGGATTGGAATGGGAAGGAGTTGGATATCACATCTCATGCTATAGGAAGGGTCTCAGGTTTGGTATAAGCATTGAGATATCACATCTCATGCTATAGGAAGGGTCTCAGGATTGGAATGGAAGGAGTTGGATATCACATCTCATGCTATAGATAGGCTCTTAGGTTTGGAAAGGGAAGGAGTTGGATCTCACATTTCATGTTAGAGGAAGGATCTCAGGTTTGGTATTAGAAGCATTGAGATATCACATCTCATGCTATAGGAAGGGTCTCAGGATTGGAATGGGAAGGAGTTGGATATCACATCTCATGCTATAGGAAGGGTCTCAGGTTTGGTATAAGCATTGAGATATCACATCTCATGCTATAGGAAGGGTCTCAGGTTTGTTATTGGAATCATTGAGATATCATATTGCATGCTGTAGGAAGGGTCTAAGGGTTGGAATGTGAAGGACTTGAATATCACATCTCATGCTATAGATAGGCTCTTAGGTTTGGAAAGGGAAGGAGTTGGATCTCACATTTCATGTTAGAGGAAGGATCTCAGGTTTGGTATTAGAAGCATTGAGATATCACATCTCATGCTATAGGAAGGGTCTCAGGATTGGAATGGGAAGGAGTTGGATATCACATCTCATGCTATAGGAAGGGTCTCAGGTTTGGTATAAGCATTGAGATATCACATCTCATGCTATAGGAAGGGTCTCAGGATTGGAATGGAAGGAGTTGGATATCACATCTCATGTTATAGGAAGGATCTCAGGTTTGGTATTAGAAGCATTGAGACATCACATCTCATGCTATAGGAAGGGTCTCAGGATTGGAATGGGAAGGAGTTGGATATCAAATCTCATGCTATAGGAAGGGTCTCAGGATTGGAATGGGAAGGAGTTGAATATGACATCTCATGCCGTAGGAAGGGTCTCAGGTTTGGTATAAACATTGAGATATCACATCTCTGCTATCAAAAGGGTCTCAGGATTGGAATGGGAAGGAGTTGGATATCCCATCTCATGTTATAGGAAGAGTCTCAAGTTTGGTATTAGAAGCATTGAGATATCACATCTCATGCTATAGGAAGTGTCTTAGGATTGGAATGGGAAGGACTTGGATATCACATCTCATGCTATAGGTAGGGTCTCAAGTTTGACATTAGAAGCATTGAGATATCACATCTCATGCTATAGGAAGGGTCTGAGGATTGGAATGGGAAGGAGTTGGATATCACATCTCCTGCTATGGGAAGGGTCTCAGGTTTGGTATAAGCAGTGAGATATCACATCTCATGCTATAGGAAGTGTCTCAGGATTGGAATGGGAAGGAGTTGGATATCACATCTCATGTTATAGGAAGGATCTCAGGTTTGGTATAAGCATTGAGATATCACATCTCTGCTATCGGAAGGGTCTCAAGATTGGAATGGGAAGGAGTTGGATATTCCCATCTCATGTTATAGGAAGGGTCTCAGGTTTGGTATTAGAAGCATTGAGATATCACATCTCATGCTATAGGAAGGGTCTCAGGATTGGAATGGGAAGGACTTGGATATCATATCTCATGCTATAGGGAGGGTCTCAAGTTTGATATTAGAAGCTTTGAGATATCACATCTCATGATATCGGAAGGGTCTCAGGATTGGAATGGGAAGGAGTTGGATATCACATCTCATGATAAAGGAAGGGTCTAAGGTTTGGAAGGGGAAGGATTTGGATATCACATCTCATGTTATATTACGGGTCTCAGGTTTGGTATTAGAAGCATTGAGATATCAAGTCTCATAGTATAGGAAGGGTCTCAGAATTGGAATGGGAAGGAGTTGGATATCCCATCTCATGTTATAGGAAGAGTCTCTGGTTTGGTATTAGAATCATTGAGATATCACATCGCATGCTGTAGGAAGGGTCTAAGGATTGGAATGGGATGGACTTGGATATCACATCTCATGCTATAGGTAGGCTCTCAGGTTTGGTATAAGCATTGAGATATCACATCTCATGCTATAGGAAGGGTCTCAGAATTGGAATGGGAAGGAGTTGGATATCACATCTCAAGCTATAGGAAGGGTCTCAGTATTGGAATGGGAAGGACTTGGATATCACATCTCATGCTATAGGAAGGCTCTCAGGTTTGGAAGGGGAAAGAGTTGGATATCTCATTTCATGTTAGAGGTAGGATCTCAGGTTTGGTATTAGAGGCATTGAGATATCACATCTCATGCTATCAGAAGGGTCTCAGGAATGGAATGGGAAGGAGTTAGATATCACATCTCATGCTAAAGGGAGGGTCTCAGGTTTGGAAGGGGAAGGATTTGGATATCACATCTCATGTTATAGGAAGGATCTCAGGTTTGGTATTAGAAGCATTGAGATATCACATCTCATGCTATCGGAAGGATCTCAGGTTTGGTATTAGAAGCATTGAGATATCACATCTCATGCTA
Organism: Ambystoma mexicanum; assembly: GCF_040938575.1. Taxonomy (NCBI): domain Eukaryota; kingdom Metazoa; phylum Chordata; class Amphibia; order Caudata; family Ambystomatidae; genus Ambystoma; species Ambystoma mexicanum. The sequence continues at coordinate 2,539,403 of NW_027182443.1, forward strand.
TCAGAAGAGTCTCAGGATTGGAATAGGAAGGAGTTGGATATCACATTTCATGCTAAAGGGAGGGTCTCAGGTTTGGAAGGGGAAGGATTTGGATATCACATCTCATGTTATCGGAAGGATCTCACGTTTGGTATTAGAAGTATTGAGATATCATATCTCATGCTATAGGAAGGGTCTCAGGATTGGAATGGGAAGGAGTTGGATATCACATCTCATGCTATAGGGAGGGTCTCAGGATTGGAATGGGAAGGACTTAGATATCACATATCATGCTATAGGGAGGGTCTCAGTTTTGATATTAGAAGCATTGAGATATCACATCTCATGCTATCGGAAGTGTCTCAGGTTTGGAACGGGAAGGATTTGGATATCACATCTCATGTTATAGGAAGGGTCTCAGGTTTGGTATAAGCATTGAGATATCACATCTCTGCTATCGGAAGTGTCTCAGGATTGGAATGGGAAGGAGTTGGATATCCCATCTCATGTTATAGGACGGGTCTCAGGTTTGTTATTAGAATCATTGAGATATCATATTGCATGCTGTAGGAAGGGTCTAAGGGTTGGAATGTGAAGGACTTGGATATCACATCTCATGCTATAGGAAGGGTCTCAGGTTTGGTATAAGCATTGAGATATCACATCTCATGCTATACGACGGGTCTCAGGATTGGAATGGAAGGAGTTGGATATCACATCTCATGTTATAGGAAGGATCTCAGGTTTGGTATTAGACGCATTGAGACATCACATCTCATGCTATAGGAAGGGTCTCAGGGTTGGAATGGGAAGGAGTTGGATATCACATCTCATCCAATAGGAAGGGTCTCAGGTTTGGAATGGGAAGGAATTGGATATCACATCTCATGTTATAGGAAGGATCTCAGGTTTGGTATTAGAAGCATTGAGATATCACATCTCATGCTATAGGAAGGGTCTCAGGATTGGAATGTGAAGGATTTGGATATCACATCTCATGCTAAAGGAAGGGTCTCAGGTTTGGTAGAAGCATTGAGATATCACGTCGCTGCTATCGGAAGGGTCTCAGGATTGGATTGGGAAGGAGTTGGATATCCCTTCTCATGCTATAGGAAGGGTCTCAGGATTTGAATGGCAAGGAGTTGGATATCACATCTCATGCCATAGGAAGGGTCTCAGGTTTGGTATAAGCATTGAGATATCACATCTCTGCTATCGGAAGGGTCTCAGGCTTGGATTGGGAAGGAGTTGGATATCCCTTCTCATGCTATAGGAAGTGTCTCAGGTTGGAATGGGAAGGAGTTGGATATCACATCTCCTGCTATGGGAAGGGTCTCAGGTTTGGTATAAGCAGTGAGATATCACATCTCATGCTATAGGAAGTGTCTCAGGATTGGAATGGGAAGGAGTTGGATATCACATCTCATGTTATAGGAAGGATCTCAGGTTTGGTATAAGCATTGAGATATCACATCTCTGCTATCGGAAGGGTCTCAAGATTGGAATGGGAAGGAGTTGGATATTCCCATCTCATGTTATAGGAAGGGTCTCAGGTTTGGTATTAGAAGCATTGAGATATCACATCTCATGCTATAGGAAGGGTCTCAGGATTGGAATGGGAAGGACTTGGATATCACATCTCATGCTATAGGGAGGGTCTCAAGTTTGATATTAGAAGCTTTGAGATATCACATCTCATGATATCGGAAGGGTCTCAGGATTGGAATGGGAAGGAGTTGGATATCACATCTCATGATAAAGGAAGGGTCTAAGGTTTGGAAGGGGAAGGATTTGGATATCACATCTCATGTTATATTACGGGTCTCAGGTTTGGTATTAGAAGCATTGAGATATCAAGTCTCATAGTATAGGAAGGGTCTCAGAATTGGAATGGGAAGGAGTTGGATATCCCATCTCATGTTATAGGAAGAGTCTCTGGTTTGGTATTATAATCATTGAGATATCACATCGCATGCTGTAGGAAGGGTCTAAGGATTGGAATGGGATGGACTTGGATATCACATCTCATGCTTTAGGTAGGCTCTCAGGTTTGGTATAAGCATTGAGATATCACATCTCATGCTATAGGAAGGGTCTCAGAATTGGAATGGGAAGGAGTTGGATATCACATCTCAAGCTATAGGAAGGGTCTCAGTATTGGAATGGGAAGGACTTGGATATCACATCTCATGCTATAGGAAGGCTCTCAGGTTTGGAAGGGGAAAGAGTTGGATATCTCATTTCATGTTAGAGGTAGGATCTCAGGTTTGGTATTAGAGGCATTGAGATATCACATCTCATGCTATCAGAAGGGTCTCAGGAATGGAATGGGAAGGATTTGGATATCACATCTCATGTTATAGGAAGGATCTCAGGTTTGGTATTAGAAGCATTGAGATATCACATCTCATGCTATCGGAAGGATCTCAGGTTTGGTATTAGAGGCATTGAGATATCACATCTCATGCTAAAGGGAGGGTCTCAGGTTTGGAAGGGGAAGGATTTGGATATCACATCTCATGTTATAGGAAGGATCTCAGGTTTGGTATTAGAAGCATTGAGATATCACATCTCATGCTATCGGAAGGATCTCAGGTTTGGTATTAGAAGCATTGAGATATCACATCTCATGCTATCAGAAGAGTCTCAGGATTGGAATAGGAAGGAGTTGGATATCACATTTCATGCTAAAGGGAGGGTCTCAGGTTTGGAAGGGGAAGGATTTGGATATCACATCTCATGTTATCGGAAGGATCTCACGTTTGGTATTAGAAGTATTGAGATATCATATCTCATGCTATAGGAAGGGTCTCAGGATTGGAAGGGGAAGGAGTTGGATATCACATCTCATGCTATAGGGAGGGTCTCAGGATTGGAATGGGAAGGACTTAGATATCACATATGCTAAAGGGAGGGTCTCAGTTTTGATATTAGAAGCATTGAGATATCACATCTCATGCTATCGGAAGTGTCTCAGGATTGGAATGGGAAGGAGCTGGATATCACATCTCATGCTAAAGGAAGGGTCTCAGGTTTGGAACGGGAAGGATTTGGATATCACATCTCATGTTATAGGAAGGGTCTCAGGTTTGGTATAAGCATTGAGATATCACATCTCTGCTATCGGAAGTGTCTCAGGATTGGAATGGGAAGGAGTTGGATATCCCATCTCATGTTATAGGACGGGTCTCAGGTTTGTTATTAGAATCATTGAGATATCATATTGCATGCTGTAGGAAGGGTCTAAGGGTTGGAATGTGAAGGACTTGGATATCACATCTCATGCTATAGATAGGCTCTTAGGTTTGGAAAGGGAAGGAGTTGGATATCACATTTCATGTTAGAGGAAGGATCTCAGGTTTGGTATTAGAAGCATTGAGATATCACATCTCATGCTATAGGAAGGGTCTCAGGATTGGAATGGGAAGCAGTTGGATATCACATCTCATGCTATAGGAAGGGTCTCAGGTTTGGTATAAGCATTGAGACATCACATCTCATGCTATAGGAAGGGTCTCAGGGTTGGAATGGGAAGGAGTTGGATATCACATCTCATCCAATAGGAAGGGTCTCAGGTTTGGAATGGGAAGGAATTGGATATCACATCTCATGTTATAGGAAGGATCTCAGGTTTGGTATTAGAAGCATTGAGATATCACATCTCATGCTATAGGAAGGGTCTCAGGATTGGAATGTGAAGGATTTGGATATCACATCTCATGCTAAAGGAAGGGTCTCAGGTTTGGTAGAAGCATTGAGATATCACGTCGCTGCTATCGGAAGGGTCTCAGGATTGGATTGGGAAGGAGTTGGATATCCCTTCTCATGCTATAGGAAGGGTCTCAGGATTTGAATGGCAAGGAGTTGGATATCACATCTCATGCCATAGGAAGGGTCTCAGGTTTGGTATAAGCATTGAGATATCACATCTCTGCTATCGGAAGGGTCTCAGGATTGGATTGGGAAGGAGTTGGATATCCCTTCTCATGCTATAGGAAGTGTCTCAGGTTGGAATGGGAAGGAGTTGGATATCACATCTCATGTTATAGGAAGGGTCTCAGGATTGGAATGGGAAGGATTTGGATATCACATCTCTTGCTATAGGAAGGGTCTCAGGATTGGAATGGGTAGGAGTTGGATATTACTTTCTTGCTATAGGAAGGGTCTCATGTTTGGAATGGGAAGGAGTTGGATATCACATATGCTATAGTTAGTGTCTCAGGTTTGGAACGGGAAGGAGTTGGATATCACATCTCATGTTATAGGAAGGGTCTCAGGTTTGGTATAAGCATTGAGATATCACATCTCTGCTATCGGAAGCGGCTCAGGATTGGAATGGGAAGGAGTTGGATATCCCATCTCATGTTATCGGAAGAGTCTCTGGTTTGGTATTAGAATCATTGAGATATCACATCGCATGCTGTAGGAAGGGTCTAAGGATTGGAATGGGATGGACTTGGATATCACATTTCATGTTATAGGTAGGCTCTCAGGTTTGGTATAAGCATTGAGATATCACATCTCATGCTATAGGAAGGGTCTCAGAATTGGAATGGGAAGGAGTTGGATATCACATCTCAAGCTATAGGAAGGGTCTCAGTATTGGAATGGGAAGGACTTGGATATCACATCTCATGCTATAGGAAGGCTCTCAGGTTTGGAAGGGGAAAGAGTTGGATATCTCATTTCATGTTAGAGGTAGGATCTCAGGTTTGGTATTAGAGGCATTGAGATATCACATCTCATGCTATCAGAAGGGTCTCAGGAATGGAATGGGAAGGATTTGGATATCACATCTCATGTTATAGGAAGGATCTCAGGTTTGGTATTAGAAGCATTGAGATATCACATCTCATGCTATCGGAAGGATCTCAGGTTTGGTATTAGAGGCATTGAGATATCACATCTCATGCTAAAGGGAGGGTCTCAGGTTTGGAAGGGGAAGGATTTGGATATCACATCTCATGTTATAGGAAGGATCTCAGGTTTGGTATTAGAAGCATTGAGATATCACATCTCATGCTATCGGAAGGATCTCAGGTTTGGTATTAGAAGCATTGAGATATCACATCTCATGCTATCAGAAGAGTCTCAGGATTGGAATAGGAAGGAGTTGGATATCACATTTCATGCTAAAGGGAGGGTCTCAGGTTTGGAAGGGGAAGGATTTGGATATCACATCTCATGTTATCGGAAGGATCTCACGTTTGGTATTAGAAGTATTGAGATATCATATCTCATGCTATAGGAAGGGTCTCAGGATTGGAATGGGAAGGAGTTGGATATCACATCTCATGCTATAGGGAGGGTCTCAGGATTGGAATGGGAAGGACTTAGATATCACATATCATGCTATAGGGAGGGTCGCAGTTTTGATATTAGAAGCATTGAGATATCACATCTCATGCTATCGGAAGTGTCTCAGGATTGGAATGGGAAGGAGCTGGATATCACATCTCATGCTAAAGGAAGGGTCTCAGGTTTGGAACGGGAAGGATTTGGATATCACATCTCATGTTATAGGAAGGGTCTCAGGTTTGGTATAAGCATTGAGATATCACATCTCTGCTATCGGAAGTGTCTCAGGATTGGAATGGGAAGGAGTTGGATATCCCATCTCATGTTATAGGACGGGTCTCAGGTTTGTTATTAGAATCATTGAGATATCATATTGCATGCTGTAGGAAGGGTCTAAGGGTTGGAATGTGAAGGACTTGGATATCACATCTCATGCTATAGATAGGCTCTTAGGTTTGGAAAGGGAAGGAGTTGGATATCACATTTCATGTTAGAGGAAGGATCTCAGGTTTGGTATTAGAAGCATTGAGATATCACATCTCATGCTATAGGAAGGGTCTCAGGATTGGAATGGGAAGCAGTTGGATATCACATCTCATGCTATAGGAAGGGTCTCAGGTTTGGTATAAGCATTGAGACATCACATCTCATGCTATAGGAAGGGTCTCAGGGTTGGAATGGGAAGGAGTTGGATATCACATCTCATCCAATAGGAAGGGTCTCAGGTTTGGAATGGGAAGGAATTGGATATCACATCTCATGTTATAGGAAGGATCTCAGGTTTGGTATTAGAAGCATTGAGATATCACATCTCATGCTATAGGAAGGGTCTCAGGATTGGAATGTGAAGGATTTGGATATCACATCTCATGCTAAAGGAAGGGTCTCAGGTTTGGTAGAAGCATTGAGATATCACGTCGCTGCTATCGGAAGGGTCTCAGGATTGGATTGGGAAGGAGTTGGATATCCCTTCTCATGCTATAGGAAGGGTCTCAGGATTTGAATGGCAAGGAGTTGGATATCACATCTCATGCCATAGGAAGGGTCTCAGGTTTGGTATAAGCATTGAGATATCACATCTCTGCTATCGGAAGGGTCTCAGGATTGGATTGGGAAGGAGTTGGATATCCCTTCTCATGCTATAGGAAGTGTCTCAGGTTGGAATGGGAAGGAGTTGGATATCACATCTCATGTTATAGGAAGGGTCTCAGGATTGGAATGGGAAGGATTTGGATATCACATCTCTTGCTATAGGAAGGGTCTCAGGATTGGAATGGGTAGGAGTTGGATATTACTTTCTTGCTATAGGAAGGGTCTCATGTTTGGAATGGGAAGGAGTTGGATATCACATATGCTATAGTTAGTGTCTCAGGTTTGGAACGGGAAGGAGTTGGATATCACATCTCATGTTATAGGAAGGGTCTCAGGTTTGGTATAAGCATTGAGATATCACATCTCTGCTATCGGAAGTGGCTCAGGATTGGAATGGGAAGGAGTTGGATATCCCATCTCATGTTATAGGAAGAGTCTCTGGTTTGGTATTAGAATCATTGAGATATCACATCGCATGCTGTAGGAAGGGTCTAAGGATTGGAATGGGATGGACTTGGATATCACATCTCATGTTATAGGTAGGCTCTCAGGTTTGGTATAAGCATTGAGATATCACATCTCATGCTATAGGAAGGGTCTCAGGATTGGAATGGGAAGGAATTGGATATCACATCTCATGCTATAGGAAGGGTCTCAGATTTGGTATAAGCATTGAGATATCACATCTCATGCTAAAGGAAGGGTCTCAGGATTGGAATGGGAAGGAGTTGTATATGACATCTCAGGCCATGACATCTCAGGCCATAGGAAGGTTCTCAGGTTTGGTATAAGCATTGAGATATCATATTGCATGCTGTAGGAAGGGTCTAAGGATTGGAATGGGAAGGACCTGGATATCACATCTCATGCTATAGAACGGCTCTCAGGTTTGGAAAGGGAAGGAGTTGGATATCACATCTCATGTTATAGTATGGATCTCAGGTTTGGTATTAGAAGTATTGAGATATCACATCTCATGTTATCGGAAGGATCTCAGGTTTGGTATTAGAAGTATTGAGATATCACATCTCATGCTATAGGAAGGGTCTCAGGATTGGAATGGGAAGGAGTTGGATATCACATCTCATGCTAAAGGAAGGGTCTCAGGTTTGGTAGAAGCTTTGAGATATCACATCTCATGCTATAGGAAGGGTCTCAGGATTGGAATGGGAAGGACTTAGATATCACATATCATGCTATAGGGAGGGTCTCAGTTTTGATATTAGAAGCATTGAGATATCACATCTCATGCTATCGGAAGTGTCTCAGGATTGGAATGGGAAGGAGCTGGATATCACATCTCATGCTAAAGGAAGGGTCTCAGGTTTGGAACGGGAAGGAGTTGGATATCACATCTCATGTTATAGGAAGGGTCTCAGGTTTGGTATAAACATTGAGATATCACATCTCTGCTATCGGAAGTGTCTCAGGATTGGAATGGGAAGGAGTTGGATATCCCATCTCATGTTATAGGACGGGTCTCAGGTTTGTTATTGGAATCATTGAGATATCATATTGCATGCTGTAGGAAGGGTCTAAGGGTTGGAATGTGAAGGACTTGGATATCACATCTCATGCTATAGATAGGCTCTTAGGTTTGGAAAGGGAAGGAGTTGGATCTCACATTTCATGTTAGAGGAAGGATCTCAGGATTGGTATTAGAAGCATTGAGATATCACATCTCATGCTATAGGAAGGGTCTCAGGATTGGAATGGGAAGGAGTTGGATATCACATCTCATGCTATAGGAAGGGTCTCAGGTTTGGTATAAGCATTGATACATCACATCTCATGCTATAGGAAGGGTCTCAGGATTGGAATGGAAGGAGTTGGATATCACATCTCATGTTATAGGAAGGATCTCAGGTTTGGTATTAGAAGCATTGAGACATCACATCTCATGCTATAGGAAGGGTCTCAGGATTGGAATGGGAAGGAGTTGGATATCAAATCTCATGCTATAGGAAGGGTCTCAGGATTGGTATGGGAAGGAGTTGAATATGACATCTCATGCCGTAGGAAGGGTCTCAGGTTTGGTATAAACATTGAGATATCACATCTCTGCTATCAAAAGGGTCTCAGGATTGGAATGGGAAGGAGTTGGATATCCCATCTCATGTTATAGGAAGAGTCTCAAGTTTGGTATTAGAAGCATTGAGATATCACATCTCATGCTATAGGAAGTGTCTTAGGATTGGAATGGGAAGGACTTGGATATCACATCTCATGCTATAGGTAGGGTCTCAAGTTTGACATTAGAAGCATTGAGATATCACATCTCATGCTATAGGAAGGGTCTGAGGATTGGAATGGGAAGGAGTTGGATATCACATCTCCTGCTATGGGAAGGGTCTCAGGTTTGGTATAAGCAGTGAGATATCACATCTCATGCTATAGGAAGTGTCTCAGGATTGGAATGGGAAGGAGTTGGATATCACATCTCATGTTATAGGAAGGATCTCAGGTTTGGTATAAGCATTGAGATATCACATCTCTGCTATCGGAAGGGTCTCAAGATTGGAATGGGAAGGAGTTGGATATTCCCATCTCATGTTATAGGAAGGGTCTCAGGTTTGGTATTAGAAGCATTGAGATATCACATCTCATGCTATAGGAAGGGTCTCAGGATTGGAATGGGAAGGACTTGGATATCACATCTCATGCTATAGGGAGGGTCTCAGGTTTGGTATAAGCATTGATACATCACATCTCATGCTATAGGAAGGGTCTCAGGATTGGAATGGAAGGAGTTGGATATCACATCTCATGTTATAGGAAGGATCTCAGGTTTGGTATTAGAAGCATTGAGACATCACATCTCATGCTATAGGAAGGGTCTCAGGATTGGAATGGGAAGGAGTTGGATATCAAATCTCATGCTATAGGAAGGGTCTCAGGATTGGAATGGGAAGGAGTTGAATATGACATCTCATGCCGTAGGAAGGGTCTCAGGTTTGGTATAAACATTGAGATATCACATCTCTGCTATCAAAAGGGTCTCAGGATTGGAATGGGAAGGAGTTGGATATCCCATCTCATGTTATAGGAAGAGTCTCAAGTTTGGTATTAGAAGCATTGAGATATCACATCTCATGCTATAGGAAGTGTCTTAGGATTGGAATGGGAAGGACTTGGATATCACATCTCATGCTATAGGTAGGGTCTCAAGTTTGACATTAGAAGCATTGAGATATCACATCTCATGCTATAGGAAGGGTCTGAGGATTGGAATGGGAAGGAGTTGGATATCACATCTCCTGATATGGGAAGGGTCTCAGGTTTGTTATAAGCAGTGAGATATCACATCTCATGCTATAGGAAGTGTCTCAGGATTGGAATGGGAAGGAGTTGGATATCACATCTCATGTTATAGGAAGGATCTCAGGTTTGGTATAAGCATTGAGATATCACATCTCTGCTATCGGAAGGGTCTCAAGATTGGAATGGGAAGGAGTTGGATATTCCCATCTCATGTTATAGGAAGGGTCTCAGGTTTGGTATTAGAAGCATTGAGATATCACATCTCATGCTATAGGAAGGGTCTCAGGATTGGAATGGGAAGGACTTGGATATCACATCTCATGCTATAGGGAGGGTCTCAAGTTTGATATTAGAAGCTTTGAGATATCACATCTCATGATATCGGAAGGGTCTCAGGATTGGAATGGGAAGGAGTTGGATATCACATCTCATGATAAAGGAAGGGTCTAATGTTTGGAAGGGGAAGGATTTGGATATCACATCACATGTTATATTACGGGTCTCAGGTTTGGTATTAGAAGCATTGAGATATCAAGTCTCATAGTATAGGAAGGGTCTCAAAATTGGAATGGGAAGGAGTTGGATATCCCATCTCATGTTATAGGAAGAGTCTCTGGTTTGGTATTAGAATCATTGAGATATCACATCGCATGCTGTAGGAAGGGTCTAAGGATTGGAATGGGATGGACTTGGATATCACATCTCATGTTATAGGTAGGCTCTCAGGTTTGGTATAAGCATTTAGATATCACATCTCATGCTATAGGAAGGGTCTCAGAAATGGAATGGGAAGGAGTTGGATATCACATCTCAAGCTATAGGAAGGGTCTCAGTATTGGAATGGGAAGGACTTGGATATCACATCTCATGCTATAGGAAGGCTCTCTGGTTTGGAAGGGGAAAGAGTTGGATATCTCATTTCATGTTAGAGGTAGGATCTCAGGTTTGGTATTAGAGGCATTGAGATATCACATCTCATGCTATCAGAAGGGTCTCAGGAATAAAATGGGAAGGAGTTAGATATCACATCTCATGCTAAAGGGAGGGTCTCAGGTTTGGAAGGGGAAGGATTTGGATATCACATCTCATGTTATAGGAAGGATCTCAGGTTTGGTATTAGAAGCATTGAGATATCACATCTCATGCTATCGGAAGGATCTCAGCTTTGGTATTAGAAGCATTGAGATATCACATCTCATGCTATCAGAAGAGTCTCAGGATTGGAATAGGAAGGAGTTGGATATCACATTTCATGCTAAAGGGAGGGTCTCAGGTTTGGAAGGGGAAGGATTTGGATATCACATCTCATGTTATCGGAAGGATCTCACGTTTGGTATTAGAAGTATTGAGATATCATATCTCATGCTACAGGAAGGGTCTCAGGATTGGAATGGGAAGGAGGTGGATATCACATCTCATGCTATAGGGAGGGTCTCAGGATTGGAATGGGAAGGACTTAGATATCACATATCATGCTATAGGGAGGGTCTCAGTTTTGATATTAGAAGCATTGAGATATCACATCTCATGCTATCGGAAGTGTCTCAGGATTGGAATGGGAAGGAGCTGGATATCACATTTCACGCTAAAGGAAGGGTCTCAGGTTTGGAACGGGAAGGATTTGGATATCACATCTCATGTTATAGGAAGGGTCTCAGGTTTGGTATAAGCATTGAGATATCACATCTCTGCTATCGGAAGTGTCTCAGGATTGGAATGGGAAGGAGTTGGATATCCCATCTCATGTTATAGGACGGGTCTCAGGTTTGTTATTAGAATCATTGAGATATCATATTGCATGCTGTAGGAAGGGTCTAAGTGTTGGAATGTGAAGGACTTGGATATCACATCTCATGCTATAGATAGGCTCTTAGGTTTGGAAAGGGAAGGAGTTGGATATCACATTTCATGTTAGAGGAAGGATCTCAGGTTTGGTATTAGAAGCATTGAGATATCACATCTCATGCTATAGGAAGGGTCTCAGGATTGGAATGGGAAGCAGTTGGATATCACATCTCATGCTATAGGAAGGGTCTCAGGTTTGGTATAAGCCTTGAGATATCACATCTCATGCTATAGGACGGGTCTCAGGATTGGAATGGAAGGAGTTGGATATCCCATCTCATGTTATAGGACGGGTCTCAGGTTTGTTATTAGAATCATTGAGATATCATATTGCATGCTGTAGGAAGGGTCTAAGTGTTGGAATGTGAAGGACTTGGATATCACATCTCATGCTATAGATAGGCTCTTAGGTTTGGAAAGGGAAGGAGTTGGATATCACATTTCATGTTAGAGGAAGGATCTCAGGTTTGGTATTAGAGGCATTGAGATATCACATCTCATGCTATCAGAAGGGTCTCAGGAATAAAATGGGAAGGAGTTAGATATCACATCTCATGCTAAAGGGAGGGTCTCAGGTTTGGAAGGGGAAGGATTTGGATATCACATCTCATGTTATAGGAAGGATCTCAGGTTTGGTATTAGAAGCATTGAGATATCACATCTCATGCTATCGGAAGGATCTCAGCTTTGGTATTAGAAGCATTGAGATATCACATCTCATGCTATCAGAAGAGTCTCAGGATTGGAATAGGAAGGAGTTGGATATCACATTTCATGCTAAAGGGAGGGTCTCAGGTTTGGAAGGGGAAGGATTTGGATATCACATCTCATGTTATCGGAAGGATCTCACGATTGGTATTAGAAGTATTGAGATATCATATCTCATGCTACAGGAAGGGTCTCAGGATTGGAATGGGAAGGAGGTGGATATCACATCTCATGCTATAGGGAGGGTCTCAGGATTGGAATGGGAAGGACTTAGATATCACATATCATGCTATAGGGAGGGTCTCAGTTTTGATATTAGAAGCATTGAGATATCACATCTCATGCTATCGGAAGTGTCTCAGGATTGGAATGGGAAGGAGCTGGATATCACATTTCATGCTAAAGGAAGGGTCTCAGGTTTGGAACGGGAAGGATTTGGATATCACATCTCATGTTATAGGAAGGGTCTCAGGTTTGGTATAAGCATTGAGATATCACATCTCTGCTATCGGAAGTGTCTCAGGATTGGAATGGGAAGGAGTTGGATATCCCATCTCATGTTATAGGACGGGTCTCAGGTTTGTTATTAGAATCATTGAGATATCATATTGCATGCTGTAGGAAGGGTCTAAGTGTTGGAATGTGAAGGACTTGGATATCACATCTCATGCTATAGATAGGCTCTTAGGTTTGGAAAGGGAAGGAGTTGGATATCACATTTCATGTTAGAGGAAGGATCTCAGGTTTGGTATTAGAAGCATTGAGATATCACATCTCATGCTATAGGAAGGGTCTCAGGATTGGAATGGGAAGCAGTTGGATATCACATCTCATGCTATAGGAAGGGTCTCAGGTTTGGTATAAGCCTTGAGATATCACATCTCATGCTATAGGACGGGTCTCAGGATTGGAATGGAAGGAGTTGGATATCCCATCTCATGTTATAGGACGGGTCTCAGGTTTGTTATTAGAATCATTGAGATATCATATTGCATGCTGTAGGAAGGGTCTAAGTGTTGGAATGTGAAGGACTTGGATATCACATCTCATGCTATAGATAGGCTCTTAGGTTTGGAAAGGGAAGGAGTTGGATATCACATTTCATGTTAGAGGAAGGATCTCAGGTTTGGTATTAGAAGCATTGAGACATCAAATCTCATGCTATAGGAAGGGTCTCAGGGTTGGAATGGGAAGGAGTTGGATATCACATCTCATCCAATAGGAAGAGTCTCAGGTTTGGAATGGGAAGGAATTGGATATCACATCTCATGTTATAGGAAGGATCTCAGGTTTGGTATTAGAAGCATTGAGATATCACATCTCATGCTATAGGAAGGGTCTCAGGATTGGAATGTGAAGGATTTGGATATCACATCTCATGCTAAAGGAAGGGTCTCAGGTTTGGTAGAAGCATTGAGATATCACGTCGCTGCTATCGGAAGGGTCTCAGGATTGGATTGGGAAGGAGTTGGATATCCCTTCTCATGCTATAGGAAGGGTCTCAGGATTTGAATGGCAAGGAGTTGGATATCACATCTCATGCCATAGGAAGGGTCTCAGGTTTGGTATAAGCATTGAGATATCACATCTCTGCTATCGGAAGGGTCTCAGGATTGGATTGGGAAGGAGTTGGATATCCCTTCTCATGCTATAGGAAGTGTCTCAGGTTGGAATGGGAAGGAGTTGGATCTCACATCTCATGTTATAGGAAGGGTCTCAGGATTGGAATGGGAAGGATTTGGATATCACATCTCTTGCTATAGGAAGGGTCTCAGGATTGGAATGGGTAGGAGTTGGATATTACTTTCTTGCTATAGGAAGGGTCTCATGTTTGGAATGGGAAGGAGTTGGATATCACATATGCTATAGTTAGTGTCTCAGGTTTGGAACGGGAAGGAGTTGGATATCACATCTCATGTTATAGGAAGGGTCTCAGGTTTGGTATAAGCATTGAGATATCACATCTCTGCTATCGGAAGCGGCTCAGGATTGGAATGGGAAGGAGTTGGATATCCCATCTCATGTTATAGGAAGAGTCTCTGGTTTGGTATTAGAATTATTGCGATATCACATCGCATGCTGTAGGAAGGGTCTAAGGATTGGAATGGGATAGACTTGGATATCACATCTCATGTTATAGGTAGGCTCTCAGGTTTGGTATAAGCATTGAGATATCACATCACATGCTATAGGAAGGGTCTCAGGATTGGAATGGGAAGGAATTGGATATTACATCTCATGCTATAGGAAGTGTCTCAGATTTGGTATAAGCATTGAGATATCACATCTCATGCTAAAGGAAGGGTCTCAGGATTGGAATGGGAAGGAGTTGTATATGACATCTCAGGCCATAGGAAGGTTCTCAGGTTTGGTATTAGCATTGAGATATCACATCTCTGCTATCGGAAAGGTCTCAGGATTGGAATGGGAAGGAGTTGGATATCCCATCTCATGTTATAGGAAGGGTCTCAGGTTTGGTATTAGAAGCATAGAGATATCACATCTCATGCTATAGGAAGGGTCTCAGGATTGGAATGGGAAGGACTTGGATGTCACATCTCATGCTATAGGGAGGGTCTCAAGTTTGATATTAGAAGCATTGAGATAACAAATCTCATGATATCGGAAGGGTCTCAGGATTGGAATGGGAAGGAGTTTGATATCACATCTCATGCCATAGTATGGGTCTCAGGTTTGGTAGAAGCATTGGGATATCACATCTCATGCTATCGGAAGGGTATCAGTATTGGATTTGGAAGAAGTTGGATATCCCATTTCATGCTATAGGAAAGGTCTCAGGTTGGAATGGGAAGGAGTTGGATATCACATTTCATGTTATAGGAAGGGTCTCAGGATTGGAATGGGAAGGACTTGGATATCATATCTCATGCTATAGGACGGGTCTCAGGTTTGTTATTAGAATCATTGAGATATCATATTGCATGCTGTAGGAAGGGTCTAAGGATTGGAATGGGAAGGACCTGGATATCACATCTCATGCTATAGAACGGCTCTCAGGTTTGGAAAGGGAAGGAGTTGGATATCACATCTCATGTTATAGGATGGATCTCAGGTTTGGTATTAGAAGTATTGAGATATCACATCTCATGTTATCGGAAGGATCTCAGGTTTGGTATTAGAAGTATTGAGATATCACATCTCATGCTATAGGAAGGGTCTCAGGATTGGAATGGGAAGGAGTTGGATATCACATCTCATGCTAAAGGAAGGGTCTCAGGTTTGGTAGAAGCATTGAGATATCACATCTCATGCTATAGGAAGGGTCTCAGGATTGGAATGGGAAGGACTTAGATATCACATATCATGCTATAGGGAGGGTCTCAGTTTTGATATTAGAAGCATTGAGATATCACATCTCATGCTATCGGAAGTGTCTCAGGATTGGAATGGGAAGGAGCTGGATATCACATCTCATGCTAAAGGAAGGGTCTCAGGTTTGGAACGGGAAGGAGTTGGATATCACATCTCATGTTATAGGAAGGGTCTCAGGTTTGGTATAAACATTGAGATATCACATCTCTGCTATCGGAAGTGTCTCAGGATTGGAATGGGAAGGAGTTGGATATCCCATCTCATGTTATAGGACGGGTCTCAGGTTTGTTATTAGAATCATTGAGATATCATATTGCATGCTGTAGGAAGGGTCTAAGGGTTGGAATGTGAAGGACCTGGATATCACATCTCATGCTATAGATAGGCTCTTAGGTTTGGAAAGGGAAGGAGTTGGATATAACATTTCATGTTAGAGGAAGGATCTCAGGTTTGGTATTAGAAGCATTGAGATATCACATCTCATGCTATAGGAAGGGTCTCAGGATTGGAATGGGAAGGAGTTGGATATCACATCTCATGCTATAGGAAGGGTCTCAGGTTTGGTATAAGCATTGAGATATCACATCTCATGCTATAGGAAGGGTCTCAGGATTGGAATGGAAGGAGTTGGATATCACATCTCATGTTATAGGAAGGATCTCAGGTTTGGTATTAGAAGCATTGAGACATCACATCTCATGCTATAGGAAGGGTCTCAGGATTGGAATGGGAAGGAGTTGGATATCAAATCTCATGCTATAGGAAGCGTCTCAGGATTGGAATGGGAAGGAGTTGAATATGACATCTCATGCCGTAGGAAGGGTCTCAGGTTTGGTATAAACATTGAGATATCACATCTCTGCTATCAAAAGGGTCTCAGGATTGGAATGGGAAGGAGTTGGATATCCCATCTCATGTTATAGGAAGAGTCTCAGGTTTGGTATTAGAAGCATTGAGATATCACATCTCATGCTATAGGAAGTGTCTCAGGATTGGAATGGGAAGGAGTTGGATATCACATCTCATGTTATAGGAAGGGTCTCAGGATTGGAATGGGAAGGATTTGGATATCACATCTCTTGCTATAGGAAGGGTCTCAGGATTGG
The DNA here is from genome assembly GCF_040938575.1 of Ambystoma mexicanum. Taxonomy (NCBI): domain Eukaryota; kingdom Metazoa; phylum Chordata; class Amphibia; order Caudata; family Ambystomatidae; genus Ambystoma; species Ambystoma mexicanum. Next base: position 2,556,025 of record NW_027182443.1, read on the forward strand.
AATGGGTAGGAGTTGGATATTACTTTCTTGCTATAGGAAGGGTCTCATGTTTGGAATGGGAAGGAGTTGGATATCACATCTCATGTTATAGGAAGAGTCTCTGGTTTGGTATTAGAATCATTGAGATATCACATCGCATGCTGTAGGAAGGGTCTAAGGATGGGAATGGGATGGACTTGGATATCACATCTCATGCTATAGGAAGGGTCTCAGATTTGGTATAAGCATTGAGATATCACATCTCATGCTATAGGAAGGGTCTCAGGATTGGAATGGGAAGGAATTGGATATCACATCTCATGCTATAGGAAGGGTCTCAGATTTGGTATAAGCATTGAGATATCACATCTCATGCTAAAGGAAGGGTCTCAGGATTGGAATGGGAAGGAGTTGTATATGACATCTCAGGCCATAGGAAGGTTCTCAGGTTTGGTATAAGCATTGAGATATCACATCTCTGCTATCGGAAAGGTCTCAGGATTGGAATGGGAAGGAGTTGGATATCCCATCTCATGTTATAGGAAGGGTCTCAGGTTTGGTATTAGAAGCATAGAGATATCACATCTCATGCTATAGGAAGGGTCTCAGGATTGGAATGGGAAGGACTTGGATGTCACATCTCATGCTATAGGGAGGGTCTCAAGTTTGATATTAGAAGCATTGAGATAACAAATCTCATGATATCGGAAGGGTCTCAGGATTGGAATGGGAAGGAGTTGGATATCACATCTCATGATAAAGGAAGGGTCTAAGGTTTGGAAGGGGAAGGATTTGGATATCACATCTCATGTTATAGGACGGGTCTCAGGTTTAATATTAGAAGCATTGAGATATCAAGTCTCATGGTATAAGAAGGGTCTCAGAATTGGAATGGGAAGGAGTTGGATATCACACCTCAAGCTATAGGAAGGGTCTCAGGATTGGAATGGGAAGGAGTTTGATATCACATCTCATGCCATAGTATGGGTCTCAGGTTTGGTAGAAGCATTGGGATATCACATCTCATGCTATCGGAAGGGTATCAGTATTGGATTTGGAAGAAGTTGGATATCCCATCTCATGCTATAGGAAGGGTCTCAGGTTGGAATGGGAAGGAGTTGGATATCACATTTCATGTTATAGGAAGGGTCTCAGGATTGGAATGGGAAGGACTTGGATATCATATCTCATGCTATAGGACGGGTCTCAGGTTTGTTATTAGAATCATTGAGATATCATATTGCATGCTGTAGGAAGGGTCTAAGGATTGGAATGGGAAGGACCTGGATATCACATCTCATGCTATAGAACGGCTCTCAGGTTTGGAAAGGGAAGGAGTTGAATATCACATCTCATGTTATAGGATGGATCTCAGGTTTGGTATTAGAAGTATTGAGATATCACATCTCATGCTATAGGAAGGGTCTCAGGATTGGAATGGGAAGGAGTTGGATATCATATCTCATGCTAAAGGAAGGGTCTCAGGTTTGGTAGAAGCATTGAGATATCACATCTCATGCTATAGGAAGGGTCTCAGGATTGGAATGGGAAGGACTTAGATATCACATATCATGCTATAGGGAGGGTCTCAGTTTTGATATTAGAAGCATTGAGATATCACATCTCATGCTATCGGAAGTGTCTCAGGATTGGAATGGGAAGGAGCTGGATATCACATCTCATGCTAAAGGAAGGGTCTCAGGTTTGGAACGGGAAGGAGTTGGATATCACATCTCATGTTATAGGAAGGGTCTCAGGTTTGGTATAAACATTGAGATATCACATCTCTGCTATCGGAAGTGTCTCAGGATTGGAATGGGAAGGAGTTGGATATCCCATCTCATGTTATAGGACGGGTCTCAGGTTTGTTATTAGAATCATTGAGATATCATATTGCATGCTGTAGGAAGGGTCTAAGGGTTGGAATGTGAAGGACTTGGATATCACATCTCATGCTATAGATAGGCTCTTAGGTTTGGAAAGGGAAGGAGTCGGATCTCACATTTCATGTTAGAGGAAGGATCTCAGGTTTGGTATTAGAAGCATTGAGATATCACATCTCATGCTATAGGAAGGGTCTCATGATTGGAATGGGAAGGAGTTGGATATCACATCTCATGCTATAGGAAGGGTCTCAGGTTTGGTATAAGCATTGAGATATCACATCTCATGCTATAGGATGGTCTCAGGATTGGAATGGAAGGAGTTGGATATCACATCTCATGTCATAGGAAGGATCTCAGGTTTGGTATTAGAAGCATTGAGACATCACATCTCATGCTATAGGAAGGGTCTCAGGATTGGAATGGGAAGGAGTTGGATATCAAATCTCATGCTATAGGAAGGGTCTCAGGATTGGAATGGGAAGGAGTTGAATATGACATCTCATGCCGTAGGAAGGGTCTCAGGTTTGGTATAAACATTGAGATATCACATCTCTGCTATCAAAAGGGTCTCAGGATTGGAATGGGAAGGAGTTGGATATCCCATCTCATGTTATAGGAAGAGTCTCAGGTTTGGTATTAGAAGCATTGAGATATCACATCTCATGCTATAGGAAGTGTCTCAGGATTGGAATGGGAAGGACTTGGATATCACATCTCATGCTATAGGTAGGGTCTCAAGTTTGACATTAGAAGCATTGAGATATCACATCTCATGCTATAGGAAGGGTCTGAGGATTGGAATGGGAAGGAGTTGGATATCACATCTCCTGCTATGGGAAGGGTCTCAGGTTTGGTATAAGCAGTGAGATATCACATCTCATGCTATAGGAAGTGTCTCAGGATTGGAATGGGAAGGAGTTGGATATCACATCTCATGTTATAGGAAGGATCTCAGGTTTGGTATAAGCATTGAGATATCACATCTCTGCTATCGGAAGGGTCTCAAGATTGGAATGGGAAGGAGTTGGATATTCCCATCTCATGTTATAGGAAGGGTCTCAGGTTTGGTATTAGAAGCATTGAGATATCACATCTCACGCTATAGGAAGGGTCTCAGGATTGGAATGGGAAGGACTTGGATATCACATCTCATGCTATAGGGAGGGTCTCAAGTTTGATATTAGAAGCTTTGAGATATCACATCTCATGATATCGGAAGGGTCTCAGGATTGGAATGGGAAGGAGTTGGATATCACATCTCATGATAAAGGAAGGGTCTAAGGTTTGGAAGGGGAAGGATTTGGATATCACATCTCATGTTATATTACGGGTCTCAGGTTTGGTATTAGAAGCATTGAGATATCAAGTCTCATAGTATAGGAAGGGTCTCAGAATTGGAATGGGAAGGAGTTGGATATCCCATCTCATGTTATAGGAAGAGTCTCTGGTTTGGTATTAGAATCATTGAGATATCACATCGCATGCTGTAGGAAGGGTCTAAGGATTGGAATGGGATGGACTTGGATATCACATCTCATGTTATAGGAAGGCTCTCAGGTTTGGAAGGGGAAAGAGTTGGATATCTCATTTCATGTTAGAGGTAGGATCTCAGGTTTGGTATTAGAGGCATTGAGATATCACATCTCATGCTATCAGAAGGCTCTCAGGTTTGGAAGGGGAAAGAGTTGGATATCACATCTCATGTTATAGGAAGGATCTCAGGTTTGGTATTAGAAGCATTGAGATATCACATCTCATGCTATCGGAAGGATCTCAGGTTTGGTATTAGAAGCATTGAGATATCACATCTCATGCTATCAGAAGAGTCTCAGGATTGGAATAGGAAGGAGTTGGATATCACATTTCATGCTAAAGGGAGGGTCTCAGGTTTGGAAGGGGAAGGATTTGGATATCACATCTCATGTTATAGGAAGGATCTCACGTTTGGTAGAAGCATTGAGATTTCACGTCTCTGCTATCGGAAGGGTCTCAGGATTGGATTGGGAAGGAGTTGGATATTCCTTTTCATGCTATAGGAAGGGTCTCAGGATTTGAATGGCAAGGAGTTGGATATCACATCTCATGCCATAGGAAGGGTCTCAGGTTTGGTATAAGCATTGAGATATCACATCTCTGCTATCGGAAAGGTCTCAGGATTGGAATGGGAAGGAGTTGGATATCCCATCTCATGTTATAGGAAGGGTCTCAGGTTTGGTATTAGAAGCATAGAGATATCACATCTCATGCTATAGGAAGGGTCTCAGGATTGGAATGGGAAGGACTTGGATGTAACATCTCATGCTATAGGGAGGGTCTCAAGTTTGATATTAGAAGCATTGAGATAACAAATCTCATGATATCGGAAGGGTCTCAGGATTGGAATGGGAAGGAGTTTGATATCACATCTCATGCCATAGTATGGGTCTCAGGTTTGGTAGAAGCATTGGGATATCACATCTCATGCTATCGGAAGGGTATCAGTATTGGATTTGGAAGAAGTTGGATATCCCATTTCATGCTATAGGAAAGGTCTCAGGTTGGAATGGGAAGGAGTTGGATATCACATTTCATGTTATAGGAAGGGTCTCAGGATTGGAATGGGAAGGACTTGGATATCATATCTCATGCTATAGGACGGGTCTCAGGTTTGTTATTAGAATCATTGAGATATCATATTGCATGCTGTAGGAAGGGTCTAAGGATTGGAATGGGAAGGACCTGGATATCACATCTCATGCTATAGAACGGCTCTCAGGTTTGGAAAGGGAAGGAGTTGGATATCACATCTCATGTTATAGGATGGATCTCAGGTTTGGTATTAGAAGTATTGAGATATCACATCTCATGTTATCGGAAGGATCTCAGGTTTGGTATTAGAAGTATTGAGATATCACATCTCATGCTATAGGAAGGGTCTCAGGATTGGAATGGGAAGGAGTTGGATATCACATCTCATGCTAAAGGAAGGGTCTCAGGTTTGGTAGAAGCATTGAGATATCACATCTCATGCTATAGGAAGGGTCTCAGGATTGGAATGGGAAGGACTTAGATATCACATATCATGCTATAGGGAGGGTCTCAGTTTTGATATTAGAAGCATTGAGATATCACATCTCATGCTATCGGAAGTGTCTCAGGATTGGAATGGGAAGGAGCTGGATATCACATCTCATGCTAAAGGAAGGGTCTCAGGTTTGGAACGGGAAGGAGTTGGATATCACATCTCATGTTATAGGAAGGGTCTCAGGTTTGGTATAAACATTGAGATATCACATCTCTGCTATCGGAAGTGTCTCAGGATTGGAATGGGAAGGAGTTGGATATCCCATCTCATGTTATAGGACGGGTCTCAGGTTTGTTATTAGAATCATTGAGATATCATATTGCATGCTGTAGGAAGGGTCTAAGGGTTGGAATGTGAAGGACCTGGATATCACATCTCATGCTATAGATAGGCTCTTAGGTTTGGAAAGGGAAGGAGTTGGATATAACATTTCATGTTAGAGGAAGGATCTCAGGTTTGGTATTAGAAGCATTGAGATATCACATCTCATGCTATAGGAAGGGTCTCAGGATTGGAATGGGAAGGAGTTGGATATCACATCTCATGCTATAGGAAGGGTCTCAGGTTTGGTATAAGCATTGAGATATCACATCTCATGCTATAGGAAGGGTCTCAGGATTGGAATGGAAGGAGTTGGATATCACATCTCATGTTATAGGAAGGATCTCAGGTTTGGTATTAGAAGCATTGAGACATCACATCTCATGCTATAGGAAGGGTCTCAGGATTGGAATGGGAAGGAGTTGGATATCAAATCTCATGCTATAGGAAGCGTCTCAGGATTGGAATGGGAAGGAGTTGAATATGACATCTCATGCCGTAGGAAGGGTCTCAGGTTTGGTATAAACATTGAGATATCACATCTCTGCTATCAAAAGGGTCTCAGGATTGGAATGGGAAGGAGTTGGATATCCCATCTCATGTTATAGGAAGAGTCTCAGGTTTGGTATTAGAAGCATTGAGATATCACATCTCATGCTATAGGAAGTGTCTCAGGATTGGAATGGGAAGGAGTTGGATATCACATCTCATGTTATAGGAAGGGTCTCAGGATTGGAATGGGAAGGATTTGGATATCACATCTCTTGCTATAGGAAGGGTCTCAGGATTGGAATGGGTAGGAGTTGGATATTACTTTCTTGCTATAGGAAGGGTCTCATGTTTGGAATGGGAAGGAGTTGGATATCACATCTCATGTTATAGGACGGGTCTCAGGTTTAATATTAGAAGCATTGAGATATCAAGTCTCATGGTATAAGAAGGGTCTCAGAATTGGAATGGGAAGGAGTTGGATATCACACCTCAAGCTATAGGAAGGGTCTCAGGATTGGAATGGGAAGGAGTTTGATATCACATCTCATGCCATAGTATGGGTCTCAGGTTTGGTAGAAGCATTGGGATATCACATCTCATGCTATCGGAAGGGTATCAGTATTGGATTTGGAAGAAGTTGGATATCCCATCTCATGCTATAGGAAGGGTCTCAGGTTGGAATGGGAAGGAGTTGGATATCACATTTCATGTTATAGGAAGGGTCTCAGGATTGGAATGGGAAGGACTTGGATATCATATCTCATGCTATAGGACGGGTCTCAGGTTTGTTATTAGAATCATTGAGATATCATATTGCATGCTGTAGGAAGGGTCTAAGGATTGGAATGGGAAGGACCTGGATATCACATCTCATGCTATAGAACGGCTCTCAGGTTTGGAAAGGGAAGGAGTTGAATATCACATCTCATGTTATAGGATGGATCTCAGGTTTGGTATTAGAAGTATTGAGATATCACATCTCATGCTATAGGAAGGGTCTCAGGATTGGAATGGGAAGGAGTTGGATATCATATCTCATGCTAAAGGAAGGGTCTCAGGTTTGGTAGAAGCATTGAGATATCACATCTCATGCTATAGGAAGGGTCTCAGGATTGGAATGGGAAGGACTTAGATATCACATATCATGCTATAGGGAGGGTCTCAGTTTTGATATTAGAAGCATTGAGATATCACATCTCATGCTATCGGAAGTGTCTCAGGATTGGAATGGGAAGGAGCTGGATATCACATCTCATGCTAAAGGAAGGGTCTCAGGTTTGGAACGGGAAGGAGTTGGATATCACATCTCATGTTATAGGAAGGGTCTCAGGTTTGGTATAAACATTGAGATATCACATCTCTGCTATCGGAAGTGTCTCAGGATTGGAATGGGAAGGAGTTGGATATCCCATCTCATGTTATAGGACGGGTCTCAGGTTTGTTATTAGAATCATTGAGATATCATATTGCATGCTGTAGGAAGGGTCTAAGGGTTGGAATGTGAAGGACTTGGATATCACATCTCATGCTATAGATAGGCTCTTAGGTTTGGAAAGGGAAGGAGTCGGATCTCACATTTCATGTTAGAGGAAGGATCTCAGGTTTGGTATTAGAAGCATTGAGATATCACATCTCATGCTATAGGAAGGGTCTCATGATTGGAATGGGAAGGAGTTGGATATCACATCTCATGCTATAGGAAGGGTCTCAGGTTTGGTATAAGCATTGAGATATCACATCTCATGCTATAGGATGGTCTCAGGATTGGAATGGAAGGAGTTGGATATCACATCTCATGTCATAGGAAGGATCTCAGGTTTGGTATTAGAAGCATTGAGACATCACATCTCATGCTATAGGAAGGGTCTCAGGATTGGAATGGGAAGGAGTTGGATATCAAATCTCATGCTATAGGAAGGGTCTCAGGATTGGAATGGGAAGGAGTTGAATATGACATCTCATGCCGTAGGAAGGGTCTCAGGTTTGGTATAAACATTGAGATATCACATCTCTGCTATCAAAAGGGTCTCAGGATTGGAATGGGAAGGAGTTGGATATCCCATCTCATGTTATAGGAAGAGTCTCAGGTTTGGTATTAGAAGCATTGAGATATCACATCTCATGCTATAGGAAGTGTCTCAGGATTGGAATGGGAAGGACTTGGATATCACATCTCATGCTATAGGTAGGGTCTCAAGTTTGACATTAGAAGCATTGAGATATCACATCTCATGCTATAGGAAGGGTCTGAGGATTGGAATGGGAAGGAGTTGGATATCACATCTCCTGCTATGGGAAGGGTCTCAGGTTTGGTATAAGCAGTGAGATATCACATCTCATGCTATAGGAAGTGTCTCAGGATTGGAATGGGAAGGAGTTGGATATCACATCTCATGTTATAGGAAGGATCTCAGGTTTGGTATAAGCATTGAGATATCACATCTCTGCTATCGGAAGGGTCTCAAGATTGGAATGGGAAGGAGTTGGATATTCCCATCTCATGTTATAGGAAGGGTCTCAGGTTTGGTATTAGAAGCATTGAGATATCACATCTCACGCTATAGGAAGGGTCTCAGGATTGGAATGGGAAGGACTTGGATATCACATCTCATGCTATAGGGAGGGTCTCAAGTTTGATATTAGAAGCTTTGAGATATCACATCTCATGATATCGGAAGGGTCTCAGGATTGGAATGGGAAGGAGTTGGATATCACATCTCATGATAAAGGAAGGGTCTAAGGTTTGGAAGGGGAAGGATTTGGATATCACATCTCATGTTATATTACGGGTCTCAGGTTTGGTATTAGAAGCATTGAGATATCAAGTCTCATAGTATAGGAAGGGTCTCAGAATTGGAATGGGAAGGAGTTGGATATCCCATCTCATGTTATAGGAAGAGTCTCTGGTTTGGTATTAGAATCATTGAGATATCACATCGCATGCTGTAGGAAGGGTCTAAGGATTGGAATGGGATGGACTTGGATATCACATCTCATGTTATAGGAAGGCTCTCAGGTTTGGAAGGGGAAAGAGTTGGATATCTCATTTCATGTTAGAGGTAGGATCTCAGGTTTGGTATTAGAGGCATTGAGATATCACATCTCATGCTATCAGAAGGCTCTCAGGTTTGGAAGGGGAAAGAGTTGGATATCACATCTCATGTTATAGGAAGGATCTCAGGTTTGGTATTATAAGCATTGAGATATCACATCTCATGCTATCGGAAGGATCTCAGGTTTGGTATTAGAAGCATTGAGATATCACATCTCATGCTATCAGAAGAGTCTCAGGATTGGAATAGGAAGGAGTTGGATATCACATTTCATGCTAAAGGGAGGGTCTCAGGTTTGGAAGGGGAAGGATTTGGATATCACATCTCATGTTATAGGAAGGATCTCACGTTTGGTAGAAGCATTGAGATTTCACGTCTCTGCTATCGGAAGGGTCTCAGGATTGGATTGGGAAGGAGTTGGATATTCCTTTTCATGCTATAGGAAGGGTCTCAGGATTTGAATGGCAAGGAGTTGGATATCACATCTCATGCCATAGGAAGGGTCTCAGGTTTGGTATAAGCATTGAGATATCACATCTCTGCTATCGGAAAGGTCTCAGGATTGGAATGGGAAGGAGTTGGATATCCCATCTCATGTTATAGGAAGGGTCTCAGGTTTGGTATTAGAAGCATAGAGATATCACATCTCATGCTATAGGAAGGGTCTCAGGATTGGAATGGGAAGGACTTGGATGTCACATCTCATGCTATAGGGAGGGTCTCAAGTTTGATATTAGAAGCATTGAGATAACAAATCTCATGATATCGGAAGGGTCTCAGGATTGGAATGGGAAGGAGTTTGATATCACATCTCATGCCATAGTATGGGTCTCAGGTTTGGTAGAAGCATTGGGATATCACATCTCATGCTATCGGAAGGGTATCAGTATTGGATTTGGAAGAAGTTGGATATCCCATTTCATGCTATAGGAAAGGTCTCAGGTTGGAATGGGAAGGAGTTGGATATCACATTTCATGTTATAGGAAGGGTCTCAGGATTGGAATGGGAAGGACTTGGATATCATATCTCATGCTATAGGACGGGTCTCAGGTTTGTTATTAGAATCATTGAGATATCATATTGCATGCTGTAGGAAGGGTCTAAGGATTGGAATGGGAAGGACCTGGATATCACATCTCATGCTATAGAACGGCTCTCAGGTTTGGAAAGGGAAGGAGTTGGATATCACATCTCATGTTATAGGATGGATCTCAGGTTTGGTATTAGAAGTATTGAGATATCACATCTCATGTTATCGGAAGGATCTCAGGTTTGGTATTAGAAGTATTGAGATATCACATCTCATGCTATAGGAAGGGTCTCAGGATTGGAATGGGAAGGAGTTGGATATCACATCTCATGCTAAAGGAAGGGTCTCAGGTTTGGTAGAAGCATTGAGATATCACATCTCATGCTATAGGAAGGGTCTCAGGATTGGAATGGGAAGGACTTAGATATCACATATCATGCTATAGGGAGGGTCTCAGTTTTGATATTAGAAGCATTGAGATATCACATCTCATGCTATCGGAAGTGTCTCAGGATTGGAATGGGAAGGAGCTGGATATCACATCTCATGCTAAAGGAAGGGTCTCAGGTTTGGAACGGGAAGGAGTTGGATATCACATCTCATGTTATAGGAAGGGTCTCAGGTTTGGTATAAACATTGAGATATCACATCTCTGCTATCGGAAGTGTCTCAGGATTGGAATGGGAAGGAGTTGGATATCCCATCTCATGTTATAGGACGGGTCTCAGGTTTGTTATTAGAATCATTGAGATATCATATTGCATGCTGTAGGAAGGGTCTAAGGGTTGGAATGTGAAGGACCTGGATATCACATCTCATGCTATAGATAGGCTCTTAGGTTTGGAAAGGGAAGGAGTTGGATATAACATTTCATGTTAGAGGAAGGATCTCAGGTTTGGTATTAGAAGCATTGAGATATCACATCTCATGCTATAGGAAGGGTCTCAGGATTGGAATGGGAAGGAGTTGGATATCACATCTCATGCTATAGGAAGGGTCTCAGGTTTGGTATAAGCATTGAGATATCACATCTCATGCTATAGGAAGGGTCTCAGGATTGGAATGGAAGGAGTTGGATATCACATCTCATGTTATAGGAAGGATCTCAGGTTTGGTATTAGAAGCATTGAGACATCACATCTCATGCTATAGGAAGGGTCTCAGGATTGGAATGGGAAGGAGTTGGATATCAAATCTCATGCTATAGGAAGCGTCTCAGGATTGGAATGGGAAGGAGTTGAATATGACATCTCATGCCGTAGGAAGGGTCTCAGGTTTGGTATAAACATTGAGATATCACATCTCTGCTATCAAAAGGGTCTCAGGATTGGAATGGGAAGGAGTTGGATATCCCATCTCATGTTATAGGAAGAGTCTCAGGTTTGGTATTAGAAGCATTGAGATATCACATCTCATGCTATAGGAAGTGTCTCAGGATTGGAATGGGAAGGAGTTGGATATCACATCTCATGTTATAGGAAGGGTCTCAGGATTGGAATGGGAAGGATTTGGATATCACATCTCTTGCTATAGGAAGGGTCTCAGGATTGGAATGGGTAGGAGTTGGATATTACTTTCTTGCTATAGGAAGGGTCTCATGTTTGGAATGGGAAGGAGTTGGATATCACATCTCATGTTATAGGAAGGGTCTCAGGTTTGGTATAAGCAGTGAGATATCACATCTCTGCTATCGGAAGCGGCTCAGGATTGGAATGGGAAGGAGTTGGATATCCCATCTCATGTTATAGGAAGAGTCTCTGGTTTGGTATTAGAATCATTGAGATATCACATCGCATGCTGTAGGAAGGGTCTAAGGATGGGAATGGGATGGACTTGGATATCACATCTCATGCTATAGGAAGGGTCTCAGATTTGGTATAAGCATTGAGATATCACATCTCATGCTATAGGAAGGGTCTCAGGATTGGAATGGGAAGGAATTGGATATCACATCTCATGCTATAGGAAGGGTCTCAGATTTGGTATAAGCATTGAGATATCACATCTCATGCTAAAGGAAGGGTCTCAGGATTGGAATGGGAAGGAGTTGTATATGACATCTCAGGCCATAGGAAGGTTCTCAGGTTTGGTATAAGCATTGAGATATCACATCTCTGCTATCGGAAAGGTCTCAGGATTGGAATGGGAAGGAGTTGGATATCCCATCTCATGTTATAGGAAGGGTCTCAGGTTTGGTATTAGAAGCATAGAGATATCACATCTCATGCTATAGGAAGGGTCTCAGGATTGGAATGGGAAGGACTTGGATGTCACATCTCATGCTATAGGGAGGGTCTCAAGTTTGATATTAGAAGCATTGAGATAACAAATCTCATGATATAGGAAGGGTCTCAGGATTGGAATGGGAAGGAGTTGGATATCACATCTCATGATAAAGGAAGGGTCTAAGGTTTGGAAGGGGAAGGATTTGGATATCACATCTCATGTTATAGGACGGGTCTCAGGTTTAATATTAGAAGCATTGAGATATCAAGTCTCATGGTATAAGAAGGGTCTCAGAATTGGAATGGGAAGGAGTTGGATATCACACCTCAAGCTATAGGAAGGGTCTCAGGATTGGAATGGGAAGGAGTTTGATATCACATCTCATGCCATAGTATGGGTCTCAGGTTTGGTAGAAGCATTGGGATATCACATCTCATGCTATCGGAAGGGTATCAGTATTGGATTTGGAAGAAGTTGGATATCCCATCTCATGCTATAGGAAGGGTCTCAGGTTGGAATGGGAAGGAGTTGGATATCACATTTCATGTTATAGGAAGGGTCTCAGGATTGGAATGGGAAGGACTTGGATATCATATCTCATGCTATAGGACGGGTCTCAGGTTTGTTATTAGAATCATTGAGATATCATATTGCATGCTGTAGGAAGGGTCTAAGGATTGGAATGGGAAGGACCTGGATATCACATCTCATGCTATAGAACGGCTCTCAGGTTTGGAAAGGGAAGGAGTTGGATATCACATCTCATGTTATAGGATGGATCTCAGGTTTGGTATTAGAAGTATTGAGATATCACATCTCATGCTATAGGAAGGGTCTCAGGATTGGAATGGGAAGGAGTTGGATATCATATCTCATGCTAAAGGAAGGGTCTCTGGTTTGGTAGAAGCATTGAGATATCACATCTCATGCTATAGGAAGGGTCTCAGGATTGGAATGGGAAGGACTTAGATATCACATATCATGCTATAGGGAGGGTCTCAGTTTTGATATTAGAAGCATTGAGATATCACATCTCATGCTATCAGAAGTGTCTCAGGATTGGAATGGGAAGGAGCTGGATATCACATCTCATGCTAAAGGAAGGGTCTCAGGTTTGGAACGGGAAGGAGTTGGATATCACATCTCATGTTATAGGAAGGGTCTCAGGTTTGGTATAAACATTGAGATATCACATCTCTGCTATCGGAAGTGTCTCAGGATTGGAATGGGAAGGAGTTGGATATCCCATCTCATGTTATAGGACGGGTCTCAGGTTTGTTATTAGAATCATTGAGATATCATATTGCATGCTGTAGGAAGGGTCTAAGGGTTGGAATGTGAAGGACTTGGATATCACATCTCATGCTATAGATAGGCTCTTAGGTTTGGAAAGGGAAGGAGTCGGATCTCACATTTCATGTTAGAGGAAGGATCTCAGGTTTGGTATTAGAAGCATTGAGATATCACATCTCATGCTATAGGAAGGGTCTCATGATTGGAATGGGAAGGAGTTGGATATCACATCTCATGCTATAGGAAGGGTCTCAGGTTTGGTATAAGCATTGAGATATCACATCTCATGCTATAGGATGGTCTCAGGATTGGAATGGAAGGAGTTGGATATCACATCTCATGTCATAGGAAGGATCTCAGGTTTGGTATTAGAAGCATTGAGACATCACATCTCATGCTATAGGAAGGGTCTCAGGATTGGAATGGGAAGGAGTTGGATATCAAATCTCATGCTATAGGAAGGGTCTCAGGATTGGAATGGGAAGGAGTTGAATATGACATCTCATGCCGTAGGAAGGGTCTCAGGTTTGGTATAAACATTGAGATATCACATCTCTGCTATCAAAAGGGTCTCAGGATTGGAATGGGAAGGAGTTGGATATCCCATCTCATGTTATAGGAAGAGTCTCAGGTTTGGTATTAGAAGCATTGAGATATCACATCTCATGCTATAGGAAGTGTCTCAGGATTGGAATGGGAAGGACTTGGATATCACATCTCATGCTATAGGTAGGGTCTCAAGTTTGACATTAGAAGCATTGAGATATCACATCTCATGCTATAGGAAGGGTCTGAGGATTGGAATGGGAAGGAGTTGGATATCACATCTCCTGCAATGGGAAGGGTCTCAGGTTTGGTATAAGCAGTGAGATATCACATCTCATGCTATAGGAAGTGTCTCAGGATTGGAATGGGAAGGAGTTGGATATCACATCTCATGTTATAGGAAGGATCTCAGGTTTGGTATAAGCATTGAGATATCACATCTCTGCTATCGGAAGGGTCTCAAGATTGGAATGGGAAGGAGTTGGATATTCCCATCTCATGTTATAGGAAGGGTCTCAGGTTTGGTATTAGAAGCATTGAGATATCACATCTCACGCTATAGGAAGGGTCTCAGGATTGGAATGGGAAGGACTTGGATATCACATCTCATGCTATAGGGAGGGTCTCAAGTTTGATATTAGAAGCTTTGAGATATCACATCTCATGATATCGGAAGGGTCTCAGGATTGGAATGGGAAGGAGTTGGATATCACATCTCATGATAAAGGAAGGGTCTAAGGTTTGGAAGGGGAAGGATTTGGATATCACATCTCATGTTATATTACGGGTCTCAGGTTTGGTATTAGAAGCATTGAGATATCAAGTCTCATAGTATAGGAAGGGTCTCAGAATTGGAATGGGAAGGAGTTGGATATCCCATCTCATGTTATAGGAAGAGTCTCTGGTTTGGTATTAGAATCATTGAGATATCACATCGCATGCTGTAGGAAGGGTCTAAGGATTGGAATGGGATGGACTTGGATATCACATCTCATGTTATAGGAAGGCTCTCAGGTTTGGAAGGGGAAAGAGTTGGATATCTCATTTCATGTTAGAGGTAGGATCTCAGGTTTGGTATTAGAGGCATTGAGATATCACATCTCATGCTATCAGAAGGCTCTCAGGTTTGGAAGGGGAAAGAGTTGGATATCACATCTCATGTTATAGGAAGGATCTCAGGTTTGGTATTAGAAGCATTGAGATATCACATCTCATGCTATCGGAAGGATCTCAGGTTTGGTATTAGAAGCATTGAGATATCACATCTCATGCTATCAGAAGAGTCTCAGGATTGGAATAGGAAGGAGTTGGATATCACATTTCATGCTAAAGGGAGGGTCTCAGGTTTGGAAGGGGAAGGATTTGGATATCACATCTCATGTTATAGGAAGGATCTCACGTTTGGTATTAGAAGCATTGAGATATCAAATCTCATGCTATAGGAAGGGTCTCAGGATTGGAATGTGAAGGATTTGGATATCACATCTCATGCTAAAGGAAGGGTCTCAGGTTTGGTAGAAGCATTGAGATTTCACGTCTCTGCTATCGGAAGGGTCTCAGGATTGGATTGGGAAGGAGTTGGATATTCCTTTTCATGCTATAGGAAGGGTCTCAGGATTTGAATGGCAAGGAGTTGGATATCACATCTCATGCCATAGGAAGGGTCTCAGGTTTGGTATAAGCATTGAGATATCACATCTCTGCTATCGGAAGGGTCTCAGGATTGGATTGGGAAGGAGTTGGATATCCCTTCTCATGCTATAGGAAGTGTCTCAGGTTGGAATGGGAAGGAGTTGGATATCACATCTCATGCTAAAGGAAGGGTCTCAGGATTGGAATGTGAAGGATTTGGATATCACATCTCATGCTAAAGGAAGGGTCTCAGGTTTGGTAGAAGCATTGAGATATCACGTCGCTGCTATCGGAAGGGTCTCAGGATTGGATTGGGAAGGAGTTGGATATCCCTTCTCATGCTATAGGAAGGGTCTCAGGATTTGAATGGCAAGGAGTTGGATATCACATCTCATGCCATAGGAAGGGTCTCAGGTTTGGTATAAGCATTGAGATATCACATCTCTGCTATCGGAAGGGTCTCAGGATTGGATTGGGAAGGAGTTGGATATCCCTTCTCATGCTATAGGAAGTGTCTCAGGTTGGAATGGGAAGGAGTTGGATATCACATCTCATGTTATAGGAAGGGTCTCAGGATTGGAATGGGAAGGATTTGGATATCACATCTCTTGCTATAGGAAGGGTCTCAGGATTGGAATGGGTAGGAGTTGGATATTACTTTCTTGCTATAGGAAGGGTCTCATGTTTGGAATGGGAAGGAGTTGGATATCACATATGCTATAGTTAGTGTCTCAGGTTTGGAACGGGAAGGAGTTGGATATCACATCTCATGTTATAAGAAGGGTCTCAGGTTTGGTATAAGCATTGAGATATCACATTGCTTGCTGTAGGAAGGGTCTAAGGATTGGAATGGGATGGAATTGGATATCACATCTCATGCTATAGGTAGGCTCTCAGGTTTGGTATAAGCATTGAGATATCACATCTCATGCTATAGGAAGGGTCTCATGATTGGAATGGGAAGGAATTGGATATCACATCTCATGCTATAGGAAGGGTCTCAGATTTGGTATAAGCATTGAGATATCACATCTCATGCTAAAGGAAGGGTCTCAGGATTGGAATGGGAAGGAGTTGTATATGACATCTCAGGCCATAGGAAGGGTCTCAGGTTTGGTATAAGCATTGAGATATCACATCTCTGCTATCGGAAAGGTCTCAGGATTGGAATGGGAAGGAGTTGGATCTCCCATCTCATGTTATAGGAAGGGTCTCAGGTTTGGTATTAGAAGCATAGAGATATCACATCTCATGCTATAGGAAGGGTCTCAGGATTGCAATGGGAAGGACTTGGATGTCACATCTCATGCTATAGGGAGGGTCTCAAGTTTGATATTAGAAGCATTGAGATAACAAATCTCATGATATCGGAAGGGTCTCAGGATTGGAATGGGAAGGAGTTGGATATCACATCTCATGATAAAGGAAGGGTCTAAGGTTTGGAAGGGGAAGGATTTGGATATCACATCTCATGTTATAGGACGGGTCTCAGGTTTGGTATTAGAAGCATTGAGATATCAATTCTCATGGTATAAGAAGGGTCTCAGAATTGGAATGGGAAGGAGTTGGATATCACACCTCAAGCTATAGGAAGGGTCTCAGGATTGGAATGGGAAGGAGTTTGATATCACATCTCATGCCATAGTATGGGTCTCAGGTTTGGTAGAAGCATTGGGATATCACATCTCATGCTATCGGAAGGGTATCAGTATTGGATTTTGAAGAAGTTGGATATCCCATCTCATGCTATAGGAAGGGTCTCAGGTTGGAATGGGAAGGAGTTGGATATCACATTTCATGTTATAGGAAGGGTCTCAGGATTGGAATGGGAAGGACTTGGATATCATATCTCATGCTATAGGACGGGTCTCAGGTTTGTTATTAGAATCATTGAGATATCATATTGCATGCTGTAGGAAGGGTCTAAGGATTGGAATAGGAAGGACCTGGATATCACATCTCATGCTATAGATAGGCTCTTAGGTTTGGAAAGGGAAGGAGTTGGATATCACATTTCATGTTAGAGGAGGGATCTCAGGTTTGGTATTAGAAGCATTGAGATATCACATCTCATGCTATAGGAAGGGTCTCAGGATTGGAATGGGAAGTAGTTGGATATCACATCTCATGCTATAGGAAGGGTCTCAGGTTTGGTATAAGCATTGAGATATCACATCTCATGCTATAGGACGGGTCTCAGGATTGGAATGGAAGGAGTTGGATATCACATCTTATGTTATAGGAAGGATCTCAGGTTTGGTATTAGAATCATTGAGACATCACATCTCATGCTATAGGAAGGGTCTCAGGGTTGGAATGGGAAGGAGTTGGATATCACAACTCATCCAATAGGAAGGGTCTCAGGTTTGGAATGGGAAGGAATTGGATATCACATCTCATGTTATAGGAAGGATCTCAGGTTTGGTATTAGAAGCATTGAGATATCACATCTCATGCTATGGGAAGGGTCTCAGGATTGGAATGTGAAGGATTTGGATATCACATCTCATGCTAAAGGAAGGGTCTCAGGTTTGGTAGAAGCATTGAGATATCACGTCTCTGCTATCGGAAGGGTCTCAGGATTGGATTGGGAAGGAGTTGGATATCCCTTCTCATGCTATAGGAAGGGTCTCAGGATTTGAATGGCAAGGAGTTGGATATCACATCTCATGCCATACGAAGGGTCTCAGGTTTGGTATAAGCATTGAGATATCACATCTCTGCTATCGGAAGGGTCTCAGGATTGGAATGGGAAGGAGTTGGATATTCCCATCTCATGTAATAGGAAGGGTCTCAGGTTTGGTATTAGAAGCATTGAGATATCACATCTCATGCTATAGGAAGGGTCTCAGGATTGGAATGGGAAGGACTTGGATATCACATCTCATGCTATAGGGAGGGTCTCAAGTTTGATATTAGAAGCTTTGAGATATCACATCTCATGATATCGGAAGGGTCTCAGGATTGGAATGGGAAGGAGTTGGATATCACATCTCATGATAAAGGAAGGGTCTAAGGTTTGGAAGGGGAAGGATTTGGATATCACATCTCATGTTATATTACGAGTCTCAGGTTTGGTATTAGAAGCATTGAGATATCAAGTCTCAGAGTATAGGAAGGGTCTCAGAATTGGAATGGGAAGGAGTTGGATATCACATCTCAAGCTATAGGAAGGGTCTCAGGATTGGAATGGGAAGGACTTGGATATCACATCTCATGCTATAGGAAGGCTCTCAGGTTTGGAAGGGGAAAGAGTTGGATATCACATTTCATGTTAGAGGTAGGATCTCAGGTTTGGTATTAGAGGCATTGAGATATCACATCTCATGCTATCAGAAGGGTCTCGGGAATGGAATGGGAAGGAGTTGGATATCACATCTCATGCTAAAGGGAGGGTCTCAGTTTTGGAAGGGGAAGGATTTGGATATCACATCTCATGTTATAGGAAGGAGCTCAGGTTTGGTATTAGAAGCATTGAGATATCACATCTCATGCTATCGGAAGGATCTCAGGTTTGGTATTAGAAGCATTGAGATATCACATCTCATGCTATCAGAAGGGTCTCAGGATTGGAATGGGAAGGAGTTGGATATCACATCTCATGCTAAAGGGAGCGTCTCAGGTTTGGAAGGGGAAGGATTTGGATATCACATCTCATGTTATCGGAAGGATCTCACGTTTGGTATTAGAAGTATTGAGATATCATATCTCATGCTATAGGAAGGGTCTCAGGATTGGAATGGGAAGGAGTTGGCTATCACATCTCATGCTATAGGAAGTGTCTCAGGATTGTAATGGGAAGGACTTGGATATCACATCTCATGCTATAGGTAGGGTCTCAAGTTTGATATTAGAAGCATTGAGATATCACATCTCATGCTATAGGAAGGGTCTGAGGATTGGAATGGGAAGGAGTTGAATATCACATCTCATGCTATGGGAAGGGTCTCAGGTTTGGTATAAGCAGTGAGATATCACATCTCATGCTATAGGAAGTGTCTCAGGATTGGAATGGGAAGGAGTTGGATATCACATCTCATGTTATAGGAAGGATCTCAGGTTTGGTATAAGCATTGAGATATCACATCTCTGCTATCGGAAGGGTCTCAGGATTGGAATGGGAAGGAGTTGGATATTCCCATCTCATGTTATAGGAAGGTTCTCAGGTTTGGTATTAGAAGCATTGAGATATCACATCTCATGCTATAGGAAGGGTCTCAGGATTGGAATGGGAAGGACTTGGATATCACATCTCATGCTATAGGGAGGGTCTCAAGTTTGATATTAGAAGCTTTGAGATATCACATCTCATGATATCCGAAGGGTCTCAGGATTGGAATGGGAAGGAGTTGGATATCACATCTCATGATAAAGGAAGGGTCTAAGGTTTGGAAGGGGAAGGATTTGGATATCACATCTCATGTTATATTACGGGTCTCACGTTTGTATTAGAAGCATTGAGATATCAAGTCTCATAGTATAGGAAGGGTCTCAGAATTGGAATGGGAAGGAGTTGGATATCACATCTCAAGCTATAGGAAGGGTCTCAGGATTGGAATGGGAAGGACTTGGATATCACATCTCATGCTATAGGAAGGCTCTCAGGTTTGGAAGGGGAAATAGTTGGATATCACATTTCATGTTAGAGGTAGGATCTCAGGTTTGGTATTAGAGGCATTGAGATATCACATCTCATGCTATCAGAAGGGTCTCAGGAATGGAATGGGAAGGAGTTGGATATCACATCTCATGCTAAAGGGAGGGTCTCAGGTTTGGAAGGGGAAGGATTTGGATATCACATCTCATGTTATAGGAAGGATCTCAGGTTTGGTATTAGAAGCATTGAGATATCACATCTCATGCTATCGGAAGGATCTCAGGTTTGGTATTAGAAGCATTGAGATATCACATCTCATGCTATCAGAAGAGTCTCAGGATTGGAATAGGAAGGAGTTGGATATCACATCTCATGCTAAAGGGAGGGTCTCAGGATTGGAAGGGGAAGGATTTGGATATCACATCTCATGTTATCGGAAGGATCTCACGTTTGGTATTAGAAGTATTGAGATATCATATCTCATGCTATAGGAAGGGTCTCAGGATTGGAATGGGAAGGAGTTGGATATCACATCTCATGCTATAGGGAGGGTCTCAGGATTGGAATGGGAAGGACTTAGATATCACATATCATGCTATAGGGAGGGTCTCAGTTTTGATATTAGAAGCATTGAGATATCACATCTCATGCTATAGGAAGTGTCTCAGGATTGGAATGGGAAGGTTCTGGATATCACATCTCATGCTAAAGGAAGGGTCTCAGGTTTGGAACGGGAAGGATTTGGATATCACATCTCATGTTATAGGAAGGGTCTCAGGTTTGGTATAAGCATTGAGATATCACATCTCTGCTATCGGAAGTGTCTCAGGATTGGAATGGGAAGGAGTTGGATATCCCATCTCATGTTATAGGACACGTCTCAGGTTTGTTATTAGAATCATTGAGATATCATATTGCATGCTGTAGGAAGGGTCTAAGGGTTGGGATGGGAAGGACTTGGATATCACATCTCATGCTATAGATAGGCTCTTAGGTTTGGAAAGGGAAGGAGTTGGATATCACATTTCATGTTAGAGGAAGGATCTCAGGTTTGGTATTAGAAACATTGAGATATCACATCTCATGCTATAGGAAGGGTCTCAGGATTGGAATGGGAAGCAGTTGGATATCACATCTCATGCTATAGGAAGGGTCTCAGGTTTGGTATAAGCATTGAGATATCACATCTCATGCTATAGGACGGGTCTCAGGATTGGAATGGAAGGAGTTGGATATCACATCTCATGTTATAGGAAGGATCTCAGGTTTGGTATTAGAAGCATTGAGACATCACATCTCATGCTATAGGAAGGGTCTCAGGGTTGGAATGGGAAGGAGTTGGATATCACATCTCATCCAATAGGAAGGGTCTCAGGTTTGGAATGGGAAGGAATTGGATATCACATCTCATGTTATAGGAAGGATCTCAGGTTTGGTATTAGAAGCATTGAGATATCACATCTCATGCTATAGGAAGGGTCTCAGGATTGGAATGTGAAGGATTTGGATATCACATCTCATGCTAAAGGAAGGGTCTCAGGTTTGGTAGAAGCATTGAGATATCACGTCTCTGCTATCGGAAGGGTCTCAGGATTGGATTGGGAAGGAGTTGGATATCACATCTCATGCCATAGGAAGGGTCTCAGGATTTGTATAAGCATTGAGATATCACATCTCTGCTATCGGAAGGGTCTCAGGATTGGATTGGGAAGGAGTTGGATATCCCTTCTCATGCTATAGGAAGTGTCTCAGGTTGGAATGGGAAGGAGTTGGATATCACATCTCATGTTATAGGAAGGGTCTCAGGATTGGAATGGGAAGGATTTGGATACCACATCTCTTGCTATAGGAAGGGTCTCAGGATTGGAATGGGTAGGAGTTGGATATTACTTTCTTGCTATAGGAAGGGTCTCATGTTTGGAATGGGAAGGAGTTGGATATCACATATGCTATAGTTAGTGTCTCAGGTTTGGAACGGGAAGGAGTTGGATATCACATCTCATGTTATAGGAAGGGTCTCAGGTTTGGTATAAGCATTGAGATATCACATCTCTGCTATCGGAAGCGCTCAGGATTGGAATGGGAAGGAGTTGGATATCCCATCTCATGTTATAGGAAGAGTCTCTGGTTTGGTATTAGAATCATTGAGATATCACATCGCATGCTGTAGGAAGGGTCTAAGGATTGGAATGGGATGGACTTGGATATCACATCTCATGCTATAGGTAGGCTCTCAGGTTTGGTATAAGCATTGAGATATCACATCTCATGCTATAGGAAGGGTCTCAGGATTGGAATGGGAAGGAATTGGATATCACATCTCATGCTATAGGAAGGGTCTCAGATTTGGTATAAGCATTGAGATATCACATCTCATGCTAAAGGAAGGGTCTCAGGATTGGAATGGGAAGGAGTTGTATATGACATCTCAGGCCATAGGAAGGTTCTCAGGTTTAGTATAAACATTGAGATATCACATCTCTGCTATCGGAAGGGTCTCAGGATTGGAATGGGAAGGAGTTGGATATCCCATCTCATGTTATAGGAAGGGTCTCAGGTTTGGTATTAGAAGCATAGAGATATCACATCTCATGCTATAGGAAGGGTCTCAGGATTTGAATGGCAAGGAGTTGGATATCACATCTCATGCCATAGGAAGGGTCTCAGGTTTGGTATAAGCATTGAGATATGACATCTCTGCTATCGGAAGGGTCTCAGGATTGGATTGGGAAGGAGTTAGATATCCCTTCTCATGCTATAGGAAGTGTCTCAGGTTGGAATGGGAAGGAGTTGGATATCACATCTCATGTTATAGGAAGGGTCTCAGGATTGGAATGGGAAGGACTTGGATGTCACATCTCATGCTATAGGGAGGGTCTCAAGTTTGATATTAGAAGCATTGAGATAACAAATCTCATGATATCGGAAGGGTCTCAGGATTGGAATGGGAAGGAGTTGGATATCACATCTCATGATAAAGGAAGGGTCTAAGGTTTGGAAGGGGAAGGATTTGGATATCACATCTCATGTTATAGGACGGGTCTCAGGTTTGGTATTAGAAGCATTGAGATATCAAGTCTCATGGTATAAGAAGGGTCTCAGAATTGGAATGGGAAGGAGTTGGATATCACACCTCAAGCTATAGGAAGGGTCTCAGGATTGGAATGGGAAGTAGTTTGATATCACATCTCATGCCATAGTATGGGTCTCAGGTTTGGTAGAAGCATTGGGATATCACATCTCATGCTATCGGAAGGATCTCAGGTTTGGTATTAGAAGCATTGAGATATCACATCTCATGCTATCAGAAGGGTCTCAGGATTGGAATGGGAAGGAGTTGGATATCACATCTCATGCTAAAGGGAGCGTCTCAGGTTTGGAAGGGGAAGGATTTGGATATCACATCTCATGTTATCGGAAGGATCTCACGTTTGGTATTAGAAGTATTGAGATATCATATCTCATGTTATAGGAAGGGTCTCAGGTTTGGTATAAGCATTGAGATATCACATCTCTGCTATCGGAAGTGTCTCAGGATTGGAATGGGAAGGAGTTGGATATCCCATCTCATGTTATAGGACACGTCTCAGGTTTGTTATTAGAATCATTGAGATATCATATTGCATGCTGTAGGAAGGGTCTAAGGGTTGGGATGGGAAGGACTTGGATATCAGATCTCATGCTATAGATAGGCTCTTAGGTTTGGAAAGGGAAGGATTTGGATATCACATTTCATGTTAGAGGAAGGATCTCAGGTTTGGTATTAGAAACATTGAGATATCACATCTCATGCTATAGGAAGGGTCTCAGGATTGGAATGGGAAGCAGTTGGATATCACATCTCATGCTATAGGAAGGGTCTCAGGTTTGGTATAAGCATTGAGATATCACATCTCATGCTATAGGACGGGTCTCAGGATTGTAATGGAAGGAGTTGGATATCACATCTCATGTTATAGGAAGGATCTCAGGTTTGGTATTAGAAGCATTGAGACATCACATCTCATGCTATAGGAAGGGTCTCAGGGTTGGAATGGGAAGGAGTTGGATATCACATCTCATCCAATAGGAAGGGTCTCAGGATTGGAATGTGAAGGATTTGGATATCACATCTCATGCTAAAGGAAGGGTCTCAGGTTTGGTAGAAGCATTGAGATATCACGTCTCTGCTATCGGAAGGGTCTCAGGATTGGATTGGGAAGGAGTTGGATATCACATCTCATGCCATAGGAAGGGTCTCAGGATTGGTATAAGCATTGAGATATCACATCTCTGCTATCGGAAGGGTCTCAGGATTGGATTGGGAAGGAGTTGGATATCCCTTCTCATGCTATAGGAAGTGTCTCAGGTTGGAATGGGAAGGAGTTGGATATCACATCTCATGTTATAGGAAGGGTCTCAGGATTGGAATGGGAAGGATTTGGATACCACATCTCTTGCTATAGGAAGGGTCTCAGGATTGGAAGGGGTAGGAGTTGGATATTACTTTCTTGCTATAGGAAGGGTCTCATGTTTGGAATGGGAAGGAGTTGGATATCACATATGCTATAGTTAGTGTCTCAGGTTTGGAACGGGAAGGAGTTGGATATCACATCTCATGTTATAGGAAGGGTCTCAGGTTTGGTATAAGCATTGAGATATCACATCTCTGCTATCGGAAGCGCTCAGGATTGGAATGGGAAGGAGTTGGATATCCCATCTCATGTTATAGGAAGAGTCTCTGGTTTGGTATTAGAATCATTGAGATATCACATCGCATGCTGTAGGAAGGGTCTAAGGATTGGAATGGGATGGACTTGGATATCACATCTCATGCTATAGGTAGGCTCTCAGGTTTGGTATAAGCATTGAGATATCACATCTCATGCTATAGGAAGGGTCTCAGGATTGGAATGGGAAGGAATTGGATATCACATCTCATGCTATAGGAAGGGTCTCAGATTTGGTATAAGCATTGAGATATCACATCTCATGCTAAAGGAAGGGACTCAGGATTGGAATGGGAAGGAGTTGTATATGACATCTCAGGCCATAGGAAGGGTCTCAGGTTTGGTATAAGCATTGAGATATCACATCTCTGCTATCGGAAGGGTCTCAGGATTGGATTGGGAAGGAGTTAGATATCCCTTCTCATGCTATAGGAAGTGTCTCAGGTTGGAATGGGAAGGAGTTGGATATCACATCTCATGTTATAGGAAGGGTCTCAGGATTGGAATGGGAAGGACATGGATGTCACATCTCATGCTATAGGGAGGGTCTCAAGTTTGATATTAGAAGCATTGAGATAACAAATCTCATGATATCGGAAGGGTCTCAGGATTGGAATGGGAAGGAGTTGGATATCACATCTCATGATAAAGGAAGGGTCTAAGGTTTGGAAGGGGAAGGATTTGGATATCACATCTCATGTTATAGGATGGGTCTCAGGTTTGGTATTAGAAGCATTGAGATATCAAGTCTCATGGTATAAGAAGGGTCTCAGAATTGGAATGGGAAGGAGTTGGATATCACACCTCAAGCTATAGGAAGGGTCTCAGGATTGGAATGGGAAGTAGTTTGATATCACATCTCATGCCATAGTATGGGTCTCAGGTTTGGTAGAAGCATTGGGATATCACATCTCATGCTATCGGAAGGATCTCAGGTTTGGTATTAGAAGCATTGAGATATCACATCTCATGCTATCAGAAGGGTCTCAGGATTGGAATGGGAAGGAGTTGGATATCACATCTCATGCTAAAGGGAGCGTCTCAGGTTTGGAAGGGGAAGGATTTGGATATCACATCTCATGTTATCGGAAGGATCTCACGTTTGGTATTAGAAGTATTGAGATATCATATCTCATGCTATAGGAAGGGTCTCAGGATTGGAATGGGAAGGAGTTGGATATCACATCTCATGCTATAGGAAGTGTCTCAGGATTGTAATGGGAAGGACTTGGATATCACATCTCATGCTATAGGTAGGGTCTCAAGTTTGATATTAGAAGCATTGAGATATCACATCTCATGCTATAGGAAGGGTCTGAGGATTGGAATGGGAAGGAGTTGGATATCACATCTCATGCTATGGGAAGGGTCTCAGGTTTGGTATAAGCAGTGAGATATCACATCTCATGCTATAGGAAGTGTCTCAGGATTGGAATGGGAAGGAGTTGGATATCACATCTCATGTTATAGGAAGGATCTCAGGTTTGGTATAAGCATTGAGATATCACATCTCTGCTATCGGAAGGGTCTCAGGATTGGAATGGGAAGGAGGTGGATATTCCCATCTCATGTTATAGGAAGGTTCTCAGGTTTGGTATTAGAAGCATTGAGATATCACATCTCATGCTATAGGAAGGGTCTCAGGATTGGAATGGGAAGGACTTGGATATCATATCTCATGCTATAGGGAGGGTCTCAAGATTGATATTAGAAGCTTTGAGATATCACATCTCATGATATCGGAAGGGTCTCAGGATTGGAATGGGAAGGAGTTGGATATCACATCTCAAGCTATAGGAAGGGTCTCAGGATTGGAATGGGAAGGACTTGGATATCACATCTCATGCTATAGGAAGGCTCTCAGGTTTGGAAGGGGAAAGAGTTGGATATCACATTTCATGTTAGAGGTAGGATCTCAGGTTTGGTATTAGAAGCATTGAGATATCACATCTCATGCTATCAGAAGGGTCTCAGGAATGGAATGGGAAGGAGTTGGATATCACATCTCATGCTAAAGGGAGGGTCTCAGGTTTGGAAGGGGAAGGATTTGGATATCACATCTCATGTTATAGGAAGGATCTCAGGTTTGGTATTAGAAGCATTGAGATATCACATCTCATGCTATCGGAAGGATCTCAGGTTTGGTATTAGAAGCATTGAGATATCACATCTCATGCTATCAGAAGAGTCTCAGGATTGGAATAGGAAGGAGTTGGATATCACATCTCATGCTAAAGGGAGAGTCTCAGGATTGGAAGGGGAAGGATTTGGATATCACATCTCATGTTATCGGAAGGATCTCACGTTTGGTATTAGAAGTATTGAGATATCATATCTCATGCTATAGGAAGGGTCTCAGGATTGGAATGGGAAGGAGTTGGATATCACATCTCATGCTATAGGGAGGGTCTCAGGATTGGAATGGGAAGGACTTAGATATCACATATCATGCTATAGGGAGGGTCTCAGTTTTGATATTAGAAGCATTGAGATATCACATCTCATGCTATAGGAAGTGTCTCAGGATTGGAATGGGAAGGTTCTGGATATCACATCTCATGCTAAAGGAAGGCTCTTAGGTTTGGAAAGGGAAGGAGTTGGATATCACATTTCATGTTAGAGGAAGGATCTCAGGTTTGGTATTAGAAACATTGAGATATCACATCTCATGCTATAGGAAGGGTCTCAGGTTTGGTATAAGCATTGAGATATCACATCTCATGCTATAGGACGGGTCTCAGGATTGGAATGGAAGGAGTTGGATATCACATCTCATGTTATAGGAAGGATCTCAGGTTTGGTATTAGAAGCATTGAGACATCACATCTCATGCTATAGGAAGGGTCTCAGGATTGGAATGTGAAGGATTTGGATATCACATCTCATGGTAAAGGAAGGGTCTCAGGTTTGGTAGAAGCATTGAGATATCACGTCTCTGCTATCGGAGGGGTCTCAGGATTGGATTGGGAAGGAGTTGGATATCATATCTCATGCCATAGGAAGGGTCTCAGGATTGGTATAAGCATTGAGATATCACATATCTGCTATCGGAAGGGTCTCAGGATTGGATTGGGAAGGAGTTGGATATCCCTTCTCATGCTATAGGAAGTGTCTCAGGTTGGAATGGGAAGGAGTTGGATATCACATCTCATGTTATAGGAAGGGTCTCAGGATTGGAATGGGAAGGATTTGGATACCACATCTCTTGCTATAGGAAGGGTCTCAGGATTGGAATGGGTAGGAGTTGGATATTACTTTCTTGCTATAGGAAGGGTCTCATGTTTGGAATGGGAAGGAGTTGGATATCACATATGCTATAGTTAGTGTCTCAGGTTTGGAACGGGAAGGAGTTGGATATCACATCTCATGTTATAGGAAGGGTCTCAGGTTTGGTATAAGCATTGAGATATCACATCTCTGCTATCGGAAGCGCTCAGGATTGGAATGGGAAGGAGTTGGATATCCCATCTCATGTTATAGGAAGAGTCTCTGGTTTGGTATTAGATCATTGAGATATCACATCGCATGCTGTAGGAAGGGTCTAAGGATTGGAATGGGATGGACTTGGATATCACATCTCATGCTATAGGTAGGCTCTCAGGTTTGGTATAAGCATTGAGATATCACATCTCATGCTATAGGAAGGGTCTCAGGATTGGAATGGGAAGGAATTGGATATCACATCTCATGCTATAGGAAGGGTTCCAGATTTGGTATAAGCATTGAGATATCACATCTCATGCTAAAGGAAGGGTCTCAGGATTGGAATGGGAAGGAGTTGTATATGACATCTCAGGCCATAGGAAGGTTCTCAGGTTTAGTATAAACATTGAGATATCACATCTCTGCTATCGGAAGGGTCTCAGGATTGGAATGGGAAGGAGTTGGATATCCCATCTCATGTTATAGGAAGGGTCTCAGGTTTGGTATTAGAAGCATAGAGATATCACATCTCATGCTATAGGAAGGGTCTCAGGATTTGAATGGCAAGGAGTTGGATATCACATCTCATGCCATAGGAAGGGTCTCAGGTTTGGTATAAGCATTGAGATATCACATCTCTGCTATCGGAAGGGTCTCAGGATTGGATTGGGAAGGAGTTAGATATCCCTTCTCATGCTATAGGAAGTGTCTCAGGTTGGAATGGGAAGGAGTTGGATATCACATCTCATGTTATAGGAAGGGTCTCAGGATTGGAATGGGAAGGACTTGGATGTCACATCTCATGCTATAGGGAGGGTCTCAAGTTTGATATTAGAAGCATTGAGATAACAAATCTCATGATATCGGAAGGGTCTCAGGATTGGAATGGGAAGGAGTTGGATATCACATCTCATGATAAAGGAAGGGTCTAAGGTTTGGAAGGGGAAGGATTTGGATATCACATCTCATGTTATAGGACGGGTCTCAGGTTTGGTATTAGAAGCATTGAGATATCAAGTCTCATGGTATAAGAAGGGTCTCAGAATTGGAATGGGAAGGAGTTGGATATCACACCTCAAGCTATAGGAAGGGTCTCAGGATTGGAATGGGAAGTAGTTTGATATCACATCTCATGCCATAGTATGGGTCTCAGGTTTGGTAGAAGCATTGGGATATCACATCTCATGCTATCGGAAGGATCTCAGGTTTGGTATTAGAAGCATTGAGATATCACATCTCATGCTATCAGAAGGGTCTCAGGATTGGAATGGGAAGGAGTTGGATATCACATCTCATGCTAAAGGGAGCGTCTCAGGTTTGGAAGGGGAAGGATTTGGATATCACATCTCATGTTATCGGAAGGATCTCACGTTTGGTATTAGAAGTATTGAGATATCATATCTCATGTTATAGGAAGGGTCTCAGGTTTGGTATAAGCATTGAGATATCACATCTCTGCTATCGGAAGTGTCTCAGGATTGGAATGGGAAGGAGTTGGATATCCCATCTCATGTTATAGGACACGTCTCAGGTTTGTTATTAGAATCATTGAGATATCATATTGCATGCTGTAGGAAGGGTCTAAGGGTTGGGATGGGAAGGACTTGGATATCAGATCTCATGCTATAGATAGGCTCTTAGGTTTGGAAAGGGAAGGATTTGGATATCACATTTCATGTTAGAGGAAGGATCTCAGGTTTGGTATTAGAAACATTGAGATATCACATCTCATGCTATAGGAAGGGTCTCAGGATTGGAATGGGAAGCAGTTGGATATCACATCTCATGCTATAGGAAGGGTCTCAGGTTTGGTATAAGCATTGAGATATCACATCTCATGCTATAGGACGGGTCTCAGGATTGGAATGGAAGGAGTTGGATATCACATCTCATGTTATAGGAAGGATCTCAGGTTTGGTATTAGAAGCATTGAGACATCACATCTCATGCTATAGGAAGGGTCTCAGGGTTGGAATGGGAAGGAGTTGGATATCACATCTCATCCAATAGGAAGGGTCTCAGGTTTGGAATGGGAAGGAATTGGATATCACATCTCATGTTATAGGAAGGATCTCAGGTTTGGTATTAGAAGCATTGAGATATCACATCTCATGCTATAGGAAGGGTCTCAGGATTGGAATGTGAAGGATTTGGATATCACATCTCATGCTAAAGGAAGGGTCTCAGGTTTGGTAGAAGCATTGAGATATCACGTCTCTGCTATCGGAAGGGTCTCAGGATTGGATTGGGAAGGAGTTGGATATCACATCTCATGCCATAGGAAGGGTCTCAGGATTGGTATAAGCATTGAGATATCACATCTCTGCTATCGGAAGGGTCTCAGGATTGGATTGGGAAGGAGTTGGATATCCCTTCTCATGCTATAGGAAGTGTCTCAGGTTGGAATGGGAAGGAGTTGGATATCACATCTCATGTTATAGGAAGGGTCTCAGGATTGGAATGGGAAGGATTTGGATACCACATCTCTTGCTATAGGAAGGGTCTCAGGATTGGAAGGGGTAGGAGTTGGATATTACTTTCTTGCTATAGGAAGGGTCTCATGTTTGGAATGGGAAGGAGTTGGATATCACATATGCTATAGTTAGTGTCTCAGGTTTGGAACGGGAAGGAGTTGGATATCACATCTCATGTTATAGGAAGGGTCTCAGGTTTGGTATAAGCATTGAGATATCACATCTCTGCTATCGGAAGCGCTCAGGATTGGAATGGGAAGGAGTTGGATATCCCATCTCATGTTATAGGAAGAGTCTCTGGTTTGGTATTAGAATCATTGAGATATCACATCGCATGCTGTAGGAAGGGTCTAAGGATTGGAATGGGATGGACTTGGATATCACATCTCATGCTATAGGTAGGCTCTCAGGTTTGGTATAAGCATTGAGATATCACATCTCATGCTATAGGAAGGGTCTCAGGATTGGAATGGGAAGGAATTGGATATCACATCTCATGCTATAGGAAGGGTCTCAGATTTGGTATAAGCATTGAGATATCACATCTCATGCTAAAGGAAGGGACTCAGGATTGGAATGGGAAGGAGTTGTATATGACATCTCAGGCCATAGGAAGGGTCTCAGGTTTGGTATAAGCATTGAGATATCACATCTCTGCTATCGGAAGGGTCTCAGGATTGGATTGGGAAGGAGTTAGATATCCCTTCTCATGCTATAGGAAGTGTCTCAGGTTGGAATGGGAAGGAGTTGGATATCACATCTCATGTTATAGGAAGGGTCTCAGGATTGGAATGGGAAGGACTTGGATGTCACATCTCATGCTATAGGGAGGGTCTCAAGTTTGATATTAGAAGCATTGAGATAACAAATCTCATGATATCGGAAGGGTCTCAGGATTGGAATGGGAAGGAGTTGGATATCACATCTCATGATAAAGGAAGGGTCTAAGGTTTGGAAGGGGAAGGATTTGGATATCACATCTCATGTTATAGGATGGGTCTCAGGTTTGGTATTAGAAGCATTGAGATATCAAGTCTCATGGTATAAGAAGGGTCTCAGAATTGGAATGGGAAGGAGTTGGATATCACACCTCAAGCTATAGGAAGGGTCTCAGGATTGGAATGGGAAGTAGTTTGATATCACATCTCATGCCATAGTATGGGTCTCAGGTTTGGTAGAAGCATTGGGATATCACATCTCATGCTATCGGAAGGATCTCAGGTTTGGTATTAGAAGCATTGAGATATCACATCTCATGCTATCAGAAGGGTCTCAGGATTGGAATGGGAAGGAGTTGGATATCACATCTCATGCTAAAGGGAGCGTCTCAGGTTTGGAAGGGGAAGGATTTGGATATCACATCTCATGTTATCGGAAGGATCTCACGTTTGGTATTAGAAGTATTGAGATATCATATCTCATGCTATAGGAAGGGTCTCAGGATTGGAATGGGAAGGAGTTGGATATCACATCTCATGCTATAGGAAGTGTCTCAGGATTGTAATGGGAAGGACTTGGATATCACATCTCATGCTATAGGTAGGGTCTCAAGTTTGATATTAGAAGCATTGAGATATCACATCTCATGCTATAGGAAGGGTCTGAGGATTGGAATGGGAAGGAGTTGGATATCACATCTCATGCTATGGGAAGGGTCTCAGGTTTGGTATAAGCAGTGAGATATCACATCTCATGCTATAGGAAGTGTCTCAGGATTGGAATGGGAAGGAGTTGGATATCACATCTCATGTTATAGGAAGGATCTCAGGTTTGGTATAAGCATTGAGATATCACATCTCTGCTATCGGAAGGGTCTCAGGATTGGAATGGGAAGGAGGTGGATATTCCCATCTCATGTTATAGGAAGGTTCTCAGGTTTGGTATTAGAAGCATTGAGATATCACATCTCATGCTATAGGAAGGGTCTCAGGATTGGAATGGGAAGGACTTGGATATCATATCTCATGCTATAGGGAGGGTCTCAAGATTGATATTAGAAGCTTTGAGATATCACATCTCATGATATCGGAAGGGTCTCAGGATTGGAATGGGAAGGAGTTGGATATCACATCTCAAGCTATAGGAAGGGTCTCAGGATTGGAATGGGAAGGACTTGGATATCACATCTCATGCTATAGGAAGGCTCTCAGGTTTGGAAGGGGAAAGAGTTGGATATCACATTTCATGTTAGAGGTAGGATCTCAGGTTTGGTATTAGAAGCATTGAGATATCACATCTCATGCTATCAGAAGGGTCTCAGGAATGGAATGGGAAGGAGTTGGATATCACATCTCATGCTAAAGGGAGGGTCTCAGGTTTGGAAGGGGAAGGATTTGGATATCACATCTCATGTTATAGGAAGGATCTCAGGTTTGGTATTAGAAGCATTGAGATATCACATCTCATGCTATCGGAAGGATCTCAGGTTTGGTATTAGAAGCATTGAGATATCACATCTCATGCTATCAGAAGAGTCTCAGGATTGGAATAGGAAGGAGTTGGATATCACATCTCATGCTAAAGGGAGAGTCTCAGGATTGGAAGGGGAAGGATTTGGATATCACATCTCATGTTATCGGAAGGATCTCACGTTTGGTATTAGAAGTATTGAGATATCATATCTCATGCTATAGGAAGGGTCTCAGGATTGGAATGGGAAGGAGTTGGATATCACATCTCATGCTATAGGGAGGGTCTCAGGATTGGAATGGGAAGGACTTAGATATCACATATCATGCTATAGGGAGGGTCTCAGTTTTGATATTAGAAGCATTGAGATATCACATCTCATGCTATAGGAAGTGTCTCAGGATTGGAATGGGAAGGTTCTGGATATCACATCTCATGCTAAAGGAAGGGTCTCAGGTTTGGAACGGGAAGGATTTGGATATCACATCTCATGTTATAGGAAGGGTCTCAGGTTTGGTATAAGCATTGAGATATCACATCTCTGCTATCGGAAGTGTCTCAGGATTGGAATGGGAAGGAGTTGGATATCCCATCTCATGTTATAGGACGGGTCTCAGGTTTGTTATTAGAATCATTGAGATATCATATTGCATGCTGTAGGAAGGGTCTAAGGGTTGGGATGGGAAGGACTTGGATATCACATCTCATGCTATAGATAGGCTCTTAGGTTTGGAAAGGGAAGGAGTTGGATATCACATTTCATGTTAGAGGAAGGATCTCAGGTTTGGTATTAGAAACATTGAGATATCACATCTCATGCTATAGGAAGGGTCTCAGGATTGGAATGGGAAGCAGTTGGATATCACATCTCATGCTATAGGAAGGGTCTCAGGTTTGGTATAAGCATTGAGATATCACATCTCATGCTATAGGACGGGTCTCAGGATTGGAATGGAAGGAGTTGGATATCACATCTCATGTTATAGGAAGGATCTCAGGTTTGGTATTAGAAGCATTGAGACATCACATCTCATGCTATAGGAAGGGTCTCAGGATTGGAATGTGAAGGATTTGGATATCACATCTCATGGTAAAGGAAGGGTCTCAGGTTTGGTAGAAGCATTGAGATATCACGTCTCTGCTATCGGAGGGGTCTCAGGATTGGATTGGGAAGGAGTTGGATATCACATCTCATGCCATAGGAAGGGTCTCAGGATTGGTATAAGCATTGAGATATCACATATCTGCTATCGGAAGGGTCTCAGGATTGGATTGGGAAGGAGTTGGATATCCCTTCTCATGCTATAGGAAGTGTCTCAGGTTGGAATGGGAAGGAGTTGGATATCACATCTCATGTTATAGGAAGGGTCTCAGGATTGGAATGGGAAGGATTTGGATACCACATCTCTTGCTATAGGAAGGGTCTCAGGATTGGAATGGGTAGGAGTTGGATATTACTTTCTTGCTATAGGAAGGGTCTCATGTTTGGAATGGGAAGGAGTTGGATATCACATATGCTATAGTTAGTGTCTCAGGTTTGGAACGGGAAGGAGTTGGATATCACATCTCATGTTATAGGAAGGGTCTCAGGTTTGGTATAAGCATTGAGATATCACATCTCTGCTATCGGAAGCGCTCAGGATTGGAATGGGAAGGAGTTGGATATCCCATCTCATGTTATAGGAAGAGTCTCTGGTTTGGTATTAGATCATTGAGATATCACATCGCATGCTGTAGGAAGGGTCTAAGGATTGGAATGGGATGGACTTGGATATCACATCTCATGCTATAGGTAGGCTCTCAGGTTTGGTATAAGCATTGAGATATCACATCTCATGCTATAGGAAGGGTCTCAGGATTGGAATGGGAAGGAATTGGATATCACATCTCATGCTATAGGAAGGGTTCCAGATTTGGTATAAGCATTGAGATATCACATCTCATGCTAAAGGAAGGGTCTCAGGATTGGAATGGGAAGGAGTTGTATATGACATCTCAGGCCATAGGAAGGTTCTCAGGTTTAGTATAAACATTGAGATATCACATCTCTGCTATCGGAAGGGTCTCAGGATTGGAATGGGAAGGAGTTGGATATCCCATCTCATGTTATAGGAAGGGTCTCAGGTTTGGTATTAGAAGCATAGAGATATCACATCTCATGCTATAGGAAGGGTCTCAGGATTTGAATGGCAAGGAGTTGGATATCACATCTCATGCCATAGGAAGGGTCTCAGGTTTGGTATAAGCATTGAGATATCACATCTCTGCTATCGGAAGGGTCTCAGGATTGGATTGGGAAGGAGTTAGATATCCCTTCTCATGCTATAGGAAGTGTCTCAGGTTGGAATGGGAAGGAGTTGGATATCACATCTCATGTTATAGGAAGGGTCTCAGGATTGGAATGGGAAGGACTTGGATGTCACATCTCATGCTATAGGGAGGGTCTCAAGTTTGATATTAGAAGCATTGAGATAACAAATCTCATGATATCGGAAGGGTCTCAGGATTGAAATGGGAAGGAGTTGGATATCACATCTCATGATAAAGGAAGGGTCTAAGGTTTGGAAGGGGAAGGATTTGGATATCACATCTCATGTTATAGGACGGGTCTCAGGTTTGGTATTAGAAGCATTGAGATATCAAGTCTCATGGTATAAGAAGGGTCTCAGAATTGGAATGGGAAGGAGTTGGATATCACACCTCAAGCTATAGGAAGGGTCTCAGGATTGGAATGGGAAGTAGTTTGATATCACATCTCATGCCATAGTATGGGTCTCAGGTTTGGTAGAAGCATTGGGATATCACATCTCATGCTATCGGAAGGGTATCAGTATTGGATTTGGAAGAAGTTGGATATCCCATCTCATGCTATAGGAAGGGTCTCAGGTTGGAATGGGAAGGAGTTGGATATCATATTTCATGTTATAGGAAGGGTCTCAGGATTGGAATGGGAAGGACTTGGATATCATATCTCATGCTATAGGACGGGTCTCAGGTTTATTAGAATCATTGAGATATCATTTTGCATGCTGTAGGAAGGGTCTAAGGATTGGAATGGGAAGGACTTGGATATCACATCTCATGCTATAGATAGGCTCTTAGGTTTGGAAAGGGAAGGAGTTGGATATCACATTTCATGTTAGAGGAAGGATCTCAGGTTTGGAATTAGAAGCATTGAGATATCACATCTCATGCTATATGAAGGGTCTCAGGATTGGAATGGGAAGTAGTTGGATATCACATCTCATGCTATAGGAAGGGTCTCAGGTTTGGTATAAGCATTGAGATATCACATCTCATGCTATAGGACAGGTCTCAGGATTGGAATGGAAGGAGTTGGATATCACATCTCATGTTATAGGAAGGATCTCAGGTTTGGTATTAGAAGCATTGAGACATCACATCTCATGCTATAGGAAGGGTCTCAGGGTTGGAATGGGAAGGAGTTGGATATCACATCTCATCCAATAGGAAGGGTCTCAGGTTTGGAATGGGAAGGAATTGGATATCACATCTCATGTTATAGGAAGGATCTCAGGTTTGGTATTAGAAGCATTGAGATATCACATCTTATGCTATAGGAAGGGTCTAAGGATTGGAATGTGAAGGATTTGGATATCACATCTCATGCTAAAGGAAGGGTCTCAGGTTTGGTAGAAGCATTGAGATATCACGTCTCTGCTATCGGAAGGGTCTCAGGATTGGATTGGGAAGGAGTTGGATATCCCTTCTCATGCTATAGGAAGGGTCTCAGGATTTGAATGGCAAGGAGTTGGATATCACATCTCATGCCATAGGAAGGGTCACAGGTTTGGAATAAGCATTGAGATATCACATCTCTGCTTTCGGAAGGGTCTCAGGATTGGAATGGGAAGGAGTTGGATATTCCCATCTCATGTTATAGGAAGGGTCTCAGGTTTGGTATTAGAAGCATTGAGATATCACATCTCATGCTATAGGAAGGGTCTCAGGATTGGAATGGGAAGGACTTGGATATCACATCTCATGCTATAGGGAGGGTCTCAAGTTTGATATTAGAAGCTTTGAGATATCACATCTCATGATATCGGAAGGGTCTCAGGATTGGAATGGGAAGGAGTTGGATATCACATCTCATGATAAAGGAAGGGTCTAAGGTTTGGAAGGGGAAGGATTTGGATATCACATATCATGTTATATTACGGGTCTCAGGTTTGGTATTAGAAGCATTGAGATATCAAGTCTCAGAGTATAGGAAGGGTCTCAGAATTGGAATGGGAAGGAGTTGGATATCACATCTCAAGCTATAGGAAGGGTCTCAGGATTGGAATGGGAAGGACTTGGATATCACATCTCATGCTATAGGAAGGCTCTCAGGTTTGGAAGGGGAAAGAGTTGGATATCACATTTCATGTTAGAGGTAGGATCTCAGGTTTGGTATTAGAGGCATTGAGATATCACATCTCATGCTATCAGAAGGGTCTCAGGAATGGAATGGGAAGGAGTTGGATATCACATCTCATGCTAAAGGGAGGGTCTCAGGTTTGGAAGGGGAAGGATTTGGATATCACATCTCATGTTATAGGAAGGATATCAGGTTTGGTATTAGAAGCATTGAGATATCACATCTCATGCTATCGGAAGGATCTCAGGTTTGGTATTAGAAGCATTGAGATATCACATCTCATGCTATCAGAAGGGTCTCAGGATTGGAATGGGAAGGAGTTGGATATCACATCTCATGCTAAAGGGAGGGTCTCAGGTTTGGAAGGGGAAGGATTTGGATATCACATCTCATGTTATCGGAAGGATCTCACGTTTGGTATTAGAAGTATTGAGATATCATATCTCATGCTATAGGAAGGGTCTCAGGATTGGAATGGGAAAGAGTTGGATATCACATCTCATGCTATAGGGAGTGTCTCAGGATTGGAATGGGAAGGACTTAGATATCACATATCATGCTATAGGGAGGGTCTCAGTTTTGATAGAAGCATTGAGATATCACATCTCATGCTATCGGAAGTGTCTCAGGATTGGAATGGGAAGGAGCTGGATATCACATCTCATGCTAAAGGAAGGGTCTCAGGTTTGGAACGGGAAGGATTTGGATATCACATCTCATGTTATAGGAAGGGTCTCAGGTTTGGTATAAGCATTGAGATATCACATCTCTGCTATCGGAAGTGTCTCAGGATTGGAATGGGAAGGAGTTGGATATCACATCTCATGTTATAGGATGGGTCTCAGGTTTGTTATTAGAATCATTGAGATATCATATTGCATGCTGTAGGAAGGGTCTAAGGGTTGGAATGGGAAGGACTTGGATATCACATCTCATGCTATAGATAGGCTTTTAGGTTTGGAAAGGGAAGGAGTTGGATATCACATTTCATGTTAGAGGAAGGATCTCAGGTTTGGTATTAGAAGCATTGAGATATCACATCTCATGCTATAGGAAGGGTCTCAGGATTGGAATGGGAAGTAGTTGGATATCACATCTCATGCTATAGGAAGGGTCTCAGGTTTAGTATAAGCATTGAGATATCACATCTCATGCTATAGGACGGGTCTCAGGATTGGAATGGAAGGAGTTGGATATCACATCTCATGTTATAGGAAGGATCTCAGGTTTGGTATTAGAAGCATTGAGACATCACATCTCATGCTATAGGAAGGGTCTCAGGGTTGGAATGGGAAGGAGTTGGATATCACATCTCATCCAATAGGAAGGGTCTCAGGTTTGGAATGGGAAGGAATTGGATATCACATCTCATGTTATAGGAAGGATCTCAGGTTTGGTATTAGAAGCATTGAGATATCACATCTCATGCTATAGGAAGGGTCTCAGGATTGGAATGTGAAGGATTTGGATATCACATCTCATGCTAAAGGAAGGGTCTCAGGTTTGGTAGAAGCATTGAGATATCACGTCTCTGCTATCGGAAGGGTCGCAGGATTGGATTGGGAAGGAGTTGGATATCCCTTCTCATGCTACAGGAAGGGTCTCAGGATTTGAATGGCAAGGAGTTGGATATCACATCTCATGCCATAGGAAGGGTCTCAGGTTTGGTATAAGCATTGAGATATCACATCTCTGCTATCGGAAGGGTCTCAGGATTGGATTGGGAAGGAGTTGGATATCCCTTCTCATGCTATAGGAAGTGTCTCAGGTTGGAATGGGAAGGAGTTGGATATCACATCTCATGTTATAGGAAGGGTCTCAGTATTGGAATGGGAAGGATTTGGATATCACATCTCTTGCTATAGGAAGGGTCTCAGGATTGGAATGGGTAGGAGTTGGATATTACTTTCTTGCTATAGGAAGGGTCTCATGTTTGGAATGGGAAGGAGTTGGATATCACATATGCTATAGTTAGTGTCTCTGGTTTGGAACGGGAAGGAGTTGGATATCACATCTCATGTTATAGGAAGGGTCTCAGGTTTGGTATAAGCATTGAGATATCACATCTCTGCTATCGGAAGCGGCTCAGGATTGGAATGGGAAGGAGTTGGATATCCCATCTCATGTTATAGTAAGAGTCTCTGGTTTGGTATTAGAATCATTGAGATATCACATCGCATGCTGTAGGAAGGGTCTAAGAATTGGAATGGGATGGACTTGGATATCACATCTCATGCTATAGGTAGGCTCTCAGGTTTGGTATAAGCATTGAGATATCACATCTCATGCTATAGGAAGGGTCTCAGGATTGGAATGGGAAGGATTTGGATATCACATCTCATGCTATAGGACGGGTCTCAGATTTGGTATAAGCATTGAGATATCACATCTCCTGCTAAAGGAAGGGTCTCAGGATTGGAATGGGAAGGAGTTGTATATGACATCTCAGGCCATAGGAAGGGTCTCAGGTTTGGTATAAGCATTGAGATATCACATCTCTGCTATCGGAAGGGTCTCAGGATTGGAATGGGAAGGAGTTGGATATCCCATCTCATGTTATAGGAAGGGTCTCAGGTTTGGTATTAGAAGCATAGAGATATCACATCTCATGCTATAGGAAGGGTCTCAGGATTGGAATGGGAAGGACTTGGATGTCACATCTCATGTTTCCTATGACATGAGATGTGATATCCAATTCCTTCCCATTCCAAACCTGAGACCCTTCCTACAACATGCAATGTGATATCTCAATGCCTCTAATACCAAACCTGAGACCAGTCCTATAACATGAGATGGGATATCCAACTCCTTCCCGTTCCAAACCTGAGACCCTTCCTATAGCATGAGATGTGATATCTCAATGCTTCTAATGCCAAACCTGAGATCCTTCCGATAGCATGAGATGTGATATCTCAATGCTTCTAATACCAAACTTGAGATCCTTCCGATAGCATGAGATGTGATATCTCAATGCTTCTAATACCAATCCTGAGATCCTTCCTATAACATGAGATGTGATATCCAAATCCTTCCCCTTCCAAACCTGAGACCCTCCCTTTAGCATGAGGCCTCAGGTTTGGTATTAGAAGCATTGAGATATCACATCTCATGCTATAGGAAGGGTCTCAGGATTGGAATGGGAAGGACTTGGATGTCACATCTCATGCTATAGGGAGGGTCTCAAGTTTGATATTAGAAGCATTGAGATAACAAATCTCATGATATCGGAAGGGTCTCAGGATTGGAATGGGAAGGAGTTGGATATCACATCTCATGATAAAGGAAAGGTCTAAGGTTTGGAAGGGGAAGGATTTGGATATCACATCTCATGTTATAGGACGGGTCTCAGGTTTGGTATTAGAAGCATTGAGATATCAAGTCTCATGGTATAAGAAGGGTCTCAGAATTGGAATGGGAAGGAGTTGGATATCACACCTCAAGCTATAGGAAGCGTCTCAGGATTGGAATGGGAAGGAGTTTGATATCACATCTCATGCCATAGTATGGTTCTCAGGTTTGGTAGAAGCATTGGGATATCACATCCCATGCTATCGGAAGGGTATCAGTATTGGATTTGGAAGGAGTTGGATATCCCATCTCATGCTATAGGAAGGGTCTCAGGTTGGAATGGGAAGGAGTTGGATATCATATCTCATGCTATAGGAAGGTTCTCAGGTTTGGAAGGGGAAGGAGTTGGATATCACATTTCATGTTAGAGGAGGGATCTCAGGTTTGGTATTAGAGGCCTTGAGATATCACATCTCATGCTATCGGAAGGGTCTCAGGATTGGAATGGGAAGGAGTTGGATATCACATCTCAAGCCATAGGAAGGGTCTCAGGTTTGGTATAAGCATTGAGATATCACATCTCATGCTATAGGAAGGTTCTCTGGATTGGAATGGGAAGAAGTTGGATATCACATCTCATGCTATAGGAAAGGTCTCAGGT
Organism: Ambystoma mexicanum; assembly: GCF_040938575.1. NCBI lineage: Eukaryota > Metazoa > Chordata > Amphibia > Caudata > Ambystomatidae > Ambystoma > Ambystoma mexicanum. The sequence continues at coordinate 2,597,493 of NW_027182443.1, forward strand.
TTGGCATAAGCATTGAGATATCACATCTCATGCTATAGGAAGGGTCTCAGGATTGGAATGGGAAGGAGTTGTATATGACATCTCATGCCATAGGAAGGGTCTCAGGTTTGGTATAAGCATTGAGATATCACATCACATGCTATAGGAAGGGTCTCAGGATTGGAATGGGAAGGACTTGGATATCACATCTCATGCTATAGGCAGGGTCTCAGGTTTGGAAAGGGAAGGAGATGGATATCACATTTCATGTTAGAGGTAGGATCTCAGGTTTGGCATTAGAGGCATTGAGATATCACATCTCATGCTATCAGAAGGGTCTCAGGATTGGAATGGGAAGGAGTTGGATATCACATCTCATGCTAAAGGGAGGGTCTCAGGTTTGGAAGGGGAAGGATTTGGAAATCACATCTCATATTATAGGAAGGATCTCAGGTTTGGTATTAGAAGCATTGAGATATCACATCTCATGCTATCATAAGGGTCTCAGGATTGGAATGGGAAGGAGTTGGATATCACATCTCATGTTATAGGAAGGATCTCAGGTTTGGTATTAGAAGCATTGAGACATCACATCTCATGCTATAGGAAGGGTCTCAGGATTGGAATGGGAAGGAGTTGGATATCACATCTCATGCTATAGGAAGGGTCTCAGATTTGGTATAAGCATTGGGATATCACATCTCATGCTATAGGAAGGGTCTCAGGATTGGAATGGGAAGGAGTTGTATATGACATCTCATGCTAAAGGGAGGGTCTCAGGTTTGGAAGGAGAAGGATTTGGAAATCACATCTCATGTTATAGGAAGGATCTCAGGTTTGGTATTAGAAGCATTGAGATATCACATCTCATGCTATCGGAAGTATCTCAGGTTTGGTATTAGAGGCATTGAGATATCACATCTCATGCTATCATAAGGATCTTAGGTTTGGTATTAGAAGCATTGAGATATCACATCTCATGCTATAGGAAGGGTCTCAGGATTGGAATGGGAAGGAGTTGGATATCACATCTCATGCTATAGGAAGGGTCTCAGATTTGGTATAAGCATTGAGATATCACATCTCATGCTATAGGAAGGGTCTCAGGATTGGAATGGGAAGGAGTTGGATATCACATCTCATGCTATAGGAAGGGACTCAGGTTTGGAACGGGAAGGAGTTAGATATCACATCTCATGTTATAGGAAGAGTCTCAGGTTTGTTATAAGCATTGAGATATCACATCTCTGCTATCGGAGGTGTCTCAGGATTGGGATGGGAAGGAATTGGATATCACATCTCATGCTATAGGAAGGGTATCAGGTTTGGAACGGGAAGGAGTTGGATATCCCATCTCATGTTATAGGACAGGTCTCAGGTTTGATATTAGAAGCATTAGATATCACATCTCTGCTATTGGAAGGGTCTCAGGATTGGAATGGGAAGGACTTGGATATCAGAATTCATGTTATAGGAAGGGTCTCAGGTTTGGTATTAGAAGCATTGAGATATCACATCTCATGCTATAGGAAGGGTCTCAGGGTTAAAATGGGAAGGACTTGGATATCACATCTCATGCTATAGGAAGGGTCTCAGGTTTGGTATAAGCATTGAGATATCACATCTCATGCTATAGGAAGGGTCTCAGGATTGGAATGGGAAGGATATGTATATGACATCTCATGCCATAGGAAGGGTCTCAGGTTTGGTATAAGCATTGAGATATCACATCTCTGCTTTTGGAAGGGTCTCAGGATTGGAATCGGAAGGAGTTGGATATCCCATCTCATGTTATAGGAAGAGTCTCAGGTTTGGTATTAGAAGCATTGAGATATCACATCTCATGCTATCGGAAGTGTCTCAGGATTGGAATGGGAAGGAATTGGATATCACATCTCATGCTATAGGGAGGGTCTCAAGTTTGATATTAGAAGCATTGAGATATCACATCTCATGCTATAGGAAGGGTCTCAGGATTGGAATGGAAGGAGTTGGATATCACATCTCATGTTATAGGAAGGATCTCAGGTTTGGTATTAGAAGCATTGAGACATCACATCTCATGCTATAGGAAGGGTCTCAGGATTGTAATGGGAAGGAGTTGGATATCACATCTCATGCTATATGAAGGGTCTCAGGTTTGGTATAAGCATTGAAATATCACATCTCATGCTATAGGAAGGGTCTCAGGATTGGAATGGGAAGGATATGTATATGACATTTCATGCCATAGGAAGGGTCTCAGGTTTGGTATAAGCATTGAGATATCACATCTCAAGCTATAGGAAGGGTCTCAGGATTGGAATGGGAAGGAGTTGGATATCACATCTCATGTTATAGGAAGGATCTCAGGTTTGGAAGGGGAAAGAGTTGGATATCACATTTCATGTTAGAGGTAGGATCTCAGGTTTGGTATTAGAGGCATTGAGATATCACATCTCATGCTATCAGAAGGGTCTCAGGATTGGAATGGGAAGGAGTTGGATATCACATCTCATGCTAAAGGGAGAGTCTCAGGTTTGGAAGGGGAAGGATTTGGATATCACATCTCATGTTATAGGAAGGATCTCAAGTTTGGTATTAGAAGCATTGAGATATCACATCTCATGCTATCAGAAGGGTCTCAGGATAGGAATGGGAAGGAGTTGGATATCACATCTCATGCTAAAGGGAGGGTCTCAGGTTTGGAAGGGGAAGGATTTGGATATCACATCTCATGTTATCGGAAGGATCTCAGGTTTGGTATTAGAAGTATTGAGATATCACATCTCATGCTATAGGAAGGGTCTCAGGATTGGAATGGGAACGAGTTGGATATCACATCTCATGCTAAAGGAAGGGTCTCAGGTTTGGTAGAAGCATTGAGATATCACATCTCATGCTATAGGAAGGGTCTCAGGATTGGAATGGGAAGGAGTTGTATATGACATCTCATGCCGTAGGAAGGGTCTCAGGTTTGGTATAAGCATTGAGATATCACATCTCTGCTATCGGAAGGGTCTCAGGATTGGAATGGGAAGGAGTTGGATATCCCATCTCATGTTATAGGAAGGGTCTCATGATTGGAATGGGAAGGACTTGGATATCACATCTCATGCTATAGGAAGGCTCTTAGGTTTGGAAGGGGAAAGAGTTGGATATCACATTTCATGTTAGAGGTAGGATCTCAGGTTTGGTATTAGAGGCATTGAGATATCACATCTCATGCTATCAGAAGCGTCTCAGGATTGGAATGGGAAGGAGTTGGATATCACATCTCATGCTAAAGGGAGGGTCTCAGGTTTGGAAGGGGAAGGATTTGGATATCACATCTCATGTTATAGGAAGGATCTCAAGTTTGGTATTAGAAGCATTGAGATATCACATCTCATGCTATCAGAAGGGTCTCAGGATAGGAATGGGAAGTAGTTGGATATCACATCTCATGCTAAAGGGAGGGTCTCAGGTTTGGAAGGGGAAGGATTTGGATATCACATCTCATGTTATCGGAAGGATCTCAGGTTTGGTATTAGAAGTATTGAGATATCACATCTCATGCTATAGGAAGGGTCTCAGGATTGGAATGGGAACGAGTTGGATATCACATCTCATGCTAAAGGAAGGGTCTCAGGTTTGGTAGAAGCATTGAGATATCACATCTCATGCTATAGGAAGGGTCTCAGGATTGGAATGGGAAGGAGTTGTATATGACATCTCATGCCGTAGGAAGGGTCTCAGGTTTGGTATAAGCATTGAGATATCACATCTCTGCTATCGGAAGGGTCTCAGGATTGGAATGGGAAGGAGTTGGATATCCCATCTCATGTTATAGGAAGGGTCTCATGATTGGAATGGGAAGGACTTGGATATCACATCTCATGCTATAGGAAGTCTCTTAGGTTTGGAAGGGGAAAGAGTTGGATATCACATTTCATGTTAGAGGTAGGATATCAGGTTTGGTATTAGAGGCATTGAGATATCACATCTCATGCTATCAGAAGCGTCTCAGGATTGGAATGGGAAGGAGTTGGATATCACATCTAATGCTAAAGGGAGGGTCTCAGGTTGGGAAGGGGAAGGATTTGGATATCACATCTCATGTTATAGGAAGGATCTCAAGTTTGGTATTAGAAGCATTGAGATATCACATCTCATGCTATCAGAAGGGTCTCAGGATAGGAATGGGAAGGAGTTGGATATCACATCTCATGCTAAAGGGAGGGTCTCAGGTTTGGAAGGGGAAGGATTTGGATATCACATCTCATGTTATCGGAAGGATCTCAGGTTTGGTATTAGAAGTATTGAGATATCACATCTCATGCTATAGGAAGGGTCTCAGGATTGGAATGGGAACGAGTTGGATATCACATCTCATGCTAAAGGAAGGGTCTCAGGTTTGGTAGAAGCATTGAGATATCACATCTCATGCTATAGGAAGGGTCTCAGGATTGGAATGGGAAGGACTTAGATATCACATATCATGCTATAGGGAGGGTCTCAGCTTTGATATTAGAAGCATTGAGATATCACATCTCATGCTATCGGAAGTGTCTCAGGATTGGAATGGGAAGGAGCTGGATATCACATCTCATGCTAAAGGAAGGGTCTCAGGTTTGGAACGGGAAGGAGTTGGATATCACATCTCATGTTATAGGAAGGGTCTCAGGTTGGTATAAGCATTGATATATCACATCTCTGCTATCGGAAGTGTCTCAGGATTGGAATGGGAAGGAGTTGGATATCCCATCTCATGTTATAGGACGGGTCTCAGGTTTGTTATTAGAATCATTGAGATATCATATTGCATGCTGTAGGAAGGGTCTAAGGATTGGAATGGGAAGGACTTGGATATCACATCTCATGCTATAGATAGGCTCTCAGGTTTGGAAAGGGAAGGAGTTGGATATCACATTTCATGTTAGAGGAAGGATCTCAGGTTTGGTATTAGAGGCATTGAGATATCACATCTCATGCTATAGGAAGGGTCTCAGGTTGGAATTGGAAGGAGTTGGATATCACATCTCATGTTATAGGAAGGGTCTCAGGATTGGAATGGGAAGGACTTGGATATCACATCTCATGCTATAGGAAGGCTCTCAGGTTTGGAAGGGGAAAGAGTTGGATATCACATTTCATGTTAGAGGTAGGATCTCAGGTTTGGTATTAGAGGCAATGAGATATCACATCTCATGCTATCAGAAGGGTCTCAGATTTAGAATGGGAAGGAGTTGGATATCACATCTCATGCTAAAGGGAGGGTCTCAGGTTTGGAAGGGGAAGGATTTGGATATCACATCTCATGTTATAGGAAGGATCTCATGTTTGGTATTAGAAGCATTGAGATATCACATCTCATGCTATCGGAAGGATCTCAGGTTTGGTATTAGAAGCATTGAGATATCACATCTCATGCTATCAGAAGGTTCTCAGGATTGGAATGGGAAGGAGTTGGATATCCCATCTCATGCTAAAGGGAGGGTCTCAGGTTTGGAAGGGGAAGGATTTGGATATCACATCTCATGTTATCGGAAGGATCTCAGGTTTGGTATTAGAAGTATTGAGATATCACATCTCATGCTATAGGAAGGGTCTCAGGATTGGAATATGGGAAGTAGTTGGATATCACATCTCATGCTAAAGGAAGGGTCTCAGGTTTGGTAGAAGCATTGAGATATCACATCTCATGCTATAGGAAGGGTCTCAGGAGGATATCACATCTCATGCTATAGGAAGGGTCTCAGATTTGGTATAAGCATTGAGATATCACATCTCATGCTAAAGGAAGGGTCACAGGATTGGAATGGGAAGGAGTTGTATATGACATCTCAGGCCATAGGAAGGTTCTCAGGTTTGGTATAAGCATTGAGATATCACATCTCTGCTATCGGAAGGGTCTCAGGATTGGAATGGGAAGGAGTTGGATATCCCATCTCATGTTATAGGAAGGGTCTCAGGTTTGGTATTAGAAGCATAGAGATATCACATCTCATGCTATAGGAAGGATCTCAGGATTTGAATGGCAAGGAGTTGGATATCACATCTCATGCCATAGGAAGGGTCTCAGGTTTGGTATAAGCATTGAGATATCACATCTCTGCTATCGGAAGGGTCTCAGGATTGGATTGGGAAGGAGTTAGATATCCCTTCTCATGCTATAGGAAGTGTCTCAGGTTGGAATGGGAAGGAGTTGGATATCACATCTCATGTTATAGGAAGGGTCTCAGGATTGGAATGGGAAGGACTTGGATGTCACATCTCATGCTATAGGGAGGGTCTCAAGTTTGATATTAGAAGCATTGAGATAACAAATCTCATGATATCGGAAGGGTCTCAGGATTGGAATGGGAAGGAGTTGGATATCACATCTCATGATAAAGGAAGGGTCTAAGGTTTGGAAGGGGAAGGATTTGGATATCACATCTCATGTTATAGGACGGGTCTCAGGTTTGGTATTAGATGCATTGAGATATCAAGTCTCATGGTATAAGAAGGGTCTCAGAATTGGAATGGGAAGGAGTTGGATATCACACCTCAAGCTATAGGAAGGGTCTCAGGATTGGAATGGGAAGGAGTTTGATATCACATCTCATGCCATAGTATGGGTCTCAGGTTTGGTAGAAGCATTGGGATATCACATCTCATGCTATCGGACGGGTATCAGTATTGGATTTGGAAGAAGTTGGATATCCCATCTCATGCTATAGGAAGGGTCTCAGGTTGGAATGGGAAGGAGTTGGATATCACATTTCATGTTATAGGAAGGGTCTCAGGATTGGAATGGGAAGGACTTGGATATCATATCTCATGCTATAGGACGGGTCTCAGGTTTGTTATTAGAATCATTGAGATATCATATTGCATGCTGTAGGAAGGGTCTAAGGATTGGAATGGGAAGGACTTGGATATCACATCTCATGCTATAGATAGGCTCTTAGGTTTGGAAAGGGAAGGAGTTGGATATCACATTTCATGTTAGAGGAAGGATCTCAGGTTTGGTATTAGAAGCATTGAGATATCACATCTCATGCTATATGAAGGGTCTCAGGATTGGAATGGGAAGTAGTTGGATTTCACATCTCATGCTATAGGAAGGGTCTCAGGTTTGGTATAAGCATTGAGATATCACATCTCATGCTATAGGACAGGTCTCAGGATTGGAATGGAAGGAGTTGGATATCACATATCATGTTATAGGAGGGATCTCAGGTTTGGTATTAGAAGCATTGAGACATCACATCTCATGCTATAGGAAGGGTCTCAGGGTTGGAATGGGAACGAGTTGGATATCACATCTCATCCAATAGGAAGGGTCTCAGGTTTGGAATGGGAAGGAATTGGATATCACATCTCATGTTATAATAAGGATCTCAGGTTTGGTATTAGAAGCATTGAGATATCACATCTCATGCTATAGGAAGGGTCTCAGGATTGGAATGTGAAGGATTTGGATATCACATCTCATGCTAAAGGAAGGGTCTCAGGTTTGGTAGAAGCATTGAGATATCACGTCTCTGCTATCGGAAGGGTCTCAGGATTGTATTGGGAAGGAGTTGGATATCCCTTCTCATGCTATAGGAAGGGTCTCAGGATTTGAATGGCAAGGAATTGGATATCACATCTCATGCCATAGGAAGGGTCTCAGGTTTGGTATAAGCATTGGGATATCACATCTCTGCTATCGGAAGGGTCTCAGGATTGGAATGGGAAGGAGTTGGATATTCCCATCTCATGTTATAGGAAGGGTCATTGGTTTGGTATTAGAAGCATTGAGATATCACATCTCATGCTATAGGAAGGGTCTCAGGATTGGAATGGGAAGGAGTTGGATATCACATCTCATGATAAAGGAAGGGTCTAAGGTTTGGAAGGGGAAGGATTTGGATATCACATCTCATGTTATATTACGGGTCTCATGTTTGGTATTATAAGCATTGAGATATCAAGTCTCAGAGTATAGGAAGGGTCTCAGAATTGGAATGGGAAGGAGTTGGATATCACATCTCAAGCTATAGGAAGGGTCTCAGGATTGGAATGGGAAGGACTTGGATATCACATCTCATGCTATAGGAAGGCTCTCAGGTTTGGAAGGGGAAAGAGTTGGATATCACATTTCATGTTAGAGGTAGGATCTCAGGTTTGGTATTAGAGGCATTGAGATATCACATCTCATGCTATCAGAAGGGTCTCAGGAATGGAATGGGAAGGAGTTGGATATCACATCTCATGCTAAAGGGAGGGTCTCAGGTTTGGAAGGGGAAGGATTTGGATATCACATCTCATGTTATAGGAAGGATCTCAGGTTTGGTATTAGAAGCATTGAGATATCACATCTCATGCTATCGGAAGGATCTCAGGTTTGGTATTAGAAGCATTGAGATATCACATCTCATGCTATCAGAAGGGTCTAAGGATTGGAATGGGAAGGAGTTGGATATCACATCTCATTCTAAAGGGAGGGTCTCAGGTTTGGAAGGGGAAGGATTTGGATATCACATCTCATGTTATCGGAAGGATCTCACGTTTGGTATTAGAAGTATTGAGATATCATATCTCATGCTATAGGAAGGGTCTCAGGATTGGAATGGGAAAGAGTTGGATATCACATCTCATGCTATAGGGAGTGTCTCAGGATTGGAATGGGAAGGACTTAGATATCACATATCATGCTATAGGGAGGGTCTCAGTTTTGATATTAGAAGCATTGAGATATCACATCTCATGCTATCGGAAGTGTCTCAGGATTGGAATGGGAAGGAGCTGGATATCACATCTCATGCTAAAGGAAGAGTCTCAGGTTTGGAACGGGAAGGATTTGGATATCACATCTCATGTTATAGGAAGGGTCTCAGGTTTGGTATAAGCATTGAGATATCACATCTCTGCTATCGGAAGTGTCTCAGGATTGGAATGGGAAGGAGTTGGATATCACATCTCATGTTATAGGACGGGTCTCAGGTTTGTTATTAGAATCATTGAGATATCATATTGCATGCTGTAGAAAGGGTCTAAGGGTTGGAATGGGAAGGACTTGGATATCACATCTCATGCTATAGATAGGCTCTTAGGTTTGGAAAGGGAAGGAGTTGGATATCACATTTCATGTTAGAGGAAGGCTCTCAGGTTTGGTATTAGAAGCATTGAGATATCACATCTCATGCTATAGGAAGGGTCTCAGGATTGGAATGGGAAGTAGTTGGATATCACATCTCATGCTATAGGAAGGGTCTCAGGTTTAGTATAAGCATTGAGATATCACATCTCATGCTATAGGACGGGTCTCAGGATTGGAATGGAAGGAGTTGGATATCACATCTCATGTTATAGGAAGGATCTCAGGTTTGGTATTAGAAGCATTGAGACATCACATCTCATGCTATAGGAAGGGTCTCAGGGTTGGAATGGGAAGGAGTTGGATATCACATCTCATCCAATAGGAAGGGTCTCAGGTTTGGAATGGGAAGGAATTGGATATCACATCTCATGTTATAGGAAGGATCTCAGGTTTGGTATTAGAAGCATTGAGATATCACATCTCATGCTATAGGAAGGGTCTCAGGATTGGAATGTGAAGGATTTGGATATCACATCTCATGCTAAAGGAAGGGTCTCAGGTTTGGTAGAAGCATTGAGATATCACGTCTCTGCTATCGGAAGGGTCGCAGGATTGGATTGGGAAGGAGTTGGATATCCCTTCTCATGCTATAGGAAGGGTCTCAGGATTTGAATGGCAAGGAGTTGGATATCACATCTCATGCCATAGGAAGGGTCTCAGGTTTGGTATAAACATTGAGATATCACATCTCTGCTATCGGAAGGGTCTCAGGATTGGATTGGGAAGGAGTTGGATATCCCTTCTCATGCTATAGGAAGTGTCTCAGGTTGGAATGGGAAGGAGTTGGATATCACATCTCATGTTATAGGAAGGGTCCCAGGATTGGAATGGGAAGGATTTGGATATCACATCTCTTGCTATAGGAAGGGTCTCAGGATTGGAATGGGTAGGAGTTGGATATTACTTTCTTGCTATAGGAAGGGTCTCATGTTTGGAATGGGAAGGAGTTGGATATCACATATGCTATAGTTAGTGTCTCAGGTTTGGAACGGGAAGGAGTTGGATATCAAATCTCATGTTATAGGAAGGGTCTCAGGTTTGGTATAAGCATTGAAATATCACATCTCTGCTATCGGAAGCGGCTCAGGATTGGAATGGGAAGGAGTTGGATATCACATCTCATGTTATAGTAAGAGTCTCTGGTTTGGTATTAGAATCATTGAGATATCACATCGCATGCTGTAGGAAGGGTCTAAGGATTGGAATGGGATGGACTTGGATATCACATCTCATGCTATAGGTAGGCTCTCAGGTTTGGTATAAGCATTGAGATATCACATCTCATGCTATAGGAAGGGTCTCAGGATTGGAATGGGAAGGATTTGGATATCACATCTCATGCGATAGGAATGGTCTCAGATTTGGTATAAGCATTGAGATATCACATCTCATGCTAAAGGAAGGGTCTCAGGATTGGAATGGGAAGGAGTTGTATATGACATCTCAGGCCATAGGAAGGGTCTCAGGTTTGGTATAAGCATTGAGATATCACATCTCTGCTATCGGAAGGGTCTCAGGATTGGAATGGGAAGGAGTTGGATATCCCATCTCATGTTATAGGAAGGGTCTCAGGTTTGGTATTAGAAGCATAGAGATATCACATCTCATGCTATAGGAAGGGTCTCAGGATTGGAATGGGAAGGACTTGGATGTCACATCTCATGCTATAGGGAGGATCTCAAGTTTGATATTAGAAGCATTGAGATAACAAATCTCATGATATCGGAAGGGTTTCAGGATTGGAATGGGAAGGAGTTGGATACCACATCTCATGATAAAGGAAGGGTCTAAGGTTTGGAAGGGGAAGGATTTGGATATCGCATCTCATGTTATAGGACGGGTCTCAGGTTTGGTATTAGAAGCATTGAGATATCAAGTCTCATGGTATAAGAAGGGTCTCAGAATTGGAATGGGAAGGAGTTGGATATCACACCTCAAGCTATAGGAAGGGTCTCAGGATTGGAATGGGAAGGAGTTTGATATCACATCTCATGCCATAGTATGGGTCTCAGGTTTGGTAGAAGCATTGGGATATCACATCTCATGCTATCGGAAGGGTATCAGTATTGGATTTTGAAGAAGTTGGATATCCCATCTCATGCTATAGGAAGGGTCTCAGGTTGGAATGGGAAGGAGTTGGATATCACATTTCATGTTATAGGAAGGGTCTCAGGATTGGAATGGGAAGGACTTGGATATCATATCTCATGCTATAGGACGGGTCTCAGGTTTGTTATTAGAATCATTGAGATATCATATTGCATGCTGTAGGAAGGGTCTAAGGATTGGAATAGGAAGGACTTGGATATCACATCTCATGCTATAGATAGGCTCTCAGGTTTGGAAAGGGAAGGAGTTGGATATCACATTTCATGTTAGAGGAAGGATCTCAGGTTTGGTATTAGAGGCATTGAGATATCACATCTCATGCTATAGGAAGGGTCTCAGGTTGGAATTGGAAGGAGTTGGATATCACATCTCATGTTATAGGAAGGGTCTCAGGATTGGAATGGGAAGGACTTGGATATCACATCTCATGCTATAGGAAGGCTCTCAGGTTTGGAAGGGGAAAGAGTTGGATATCACATTTCATGTTAGAGGTAGGATCTCAGGTTTGGTATTAGAGGCAATGAGATATCACATCTCATGCTATCAGAAGGGTCTCAGATTTAGAATGGGAAGGAGTTGGATATCACATCTCATGCTAAAGGGAGGGTCTCAGGTTTGGAAGGGGAAGGATTTGGATATCACATCTCATGTTATAGGAAGGATCTCATGTTTGGTATTAGAAGCATTGAGATATCACATCTCATGCTATCGGAAGGATCTCAGGTTTGGTATTAGAAGCATTGAGATATCACATCTCATGCTATCAGAAGGTTCTCAGGATTGGAATGGGAAGGAGTTGGATATCCCATCTCATGCTAAAGGGAGGGTCTCAGGTTTGGAAGGGGAAGGATTTGGATATCACATCTCATGTTATCGGAAGGATCTCAGGTTTGGTATTAGAAGTATTGAGATATCACATCTCATGCTATAGGAAGGGTCTCAGGATTGGAATATGGGAAGTAGTTGGATATCACATCTCATGCTAAAGGAAGGGTCTCAGGTTTGGTAGAAGCATTGAGATATCACATCTCATGCTATAGGAAGGGTCTCAGGAGGATATCACATCTCATGCTATAGGAAGGGTCTCAGATTTGGTATAAGCATTGAGATATCACATCTCATGCTAAAGGAAGGGTCACAGGATTGGAATGGGAAGGAGTTGTATATGACATCTCAGGCCATAGGAAGGTTCTCAGGTTTGGTATAAGCATTGAGATATCACATCTCTGCTATCGGAAGGGTCTCAGGATTGGAATGGGAAGGAGTTGGATATCCCATCTCATGTTATAGGAAGGGTCTCAGGTTTGGTATTAGAAGCATAGAGATATCACATCTCATGCTATAGGAAGGATCTCAGGATTTGAATGGCAAGGAGTTGGATATCACATCTCATGCCATAGGAAGGGTCTCAGGTTTGGTATAAGCATTGAGATATCACATCTCTGCTATCGGAAGGGTCTCAGGATTGGATTGGGAAGGAGTTAGATATCCCTTCTCATGCTATAGGAAGTGTCTCAGGTTGGAATGGGAAGGAGTTGGATATCACATCTCATGTTATAGGAAGGGTCTCAGGATTGGAATGGGAAGGACTTGGATGTCACATCTCATGCTATAGGGAGGGTCTCAAGTTTGATATTAGAAGCATTGAGATAACAAATCTCATGATATCGGAAGGGTCTCAGGATTGGAATGGGAAGGAGTTGGATATCACATCTCATGATAAAGGAAGGGTCTAAGGTTTGGAAGGGGAAGGATTTGGATATCACATCTCATGTTATAGGACGGGTCTCAGGTTTGGTATTAGATGCATTGAGATATCAAGTCTCATGGTATAAGAAGGGTCTCAGAATTGGAATGGGAAGGAGTTGGATATCACACCTCAAGCTATAGGAAGGGTCTCAGGATTGGAATGGGAAGGAGTTTGATATCACATCTCATGCCATAGTATGGGTCTCAGGTTTGGTAGAAGCATTGGGATATCACATCTCATGCTATCGGACGGGTATCAGTATTGGATTTGGAAGAAGTTGGATATCCCATCTCATGCTATAGGAAGGGTCTCAGGTTGGAATGGGAAGGAGTTGGATATCACATTTCATGTTATAGGAAGGGTCTCAGGATTGGAATGGGAAGGACTTGGATATCATATCTCATGCTATAGGACGGGTCTCAGGTTTGTTATTAGAATCATTGAGATATCATATTGCATGCTGTAGGAAGGGTCTAAGGATTGGAATGGGAAGGACTTGGATATCACATCTCATGCTATAGATAGGCTCTTAGGTTTGGAAAGGGAAGGAGTTGGATATCACATTTCATGTTAGAGGAAGGATCTCAGGTTTGGTATTAGAAGCATTGAGATATCACATCTCATGCTATATGAAGGGTCTCAGGATTGGAATGGGAAGTAGTTGGATTTCACATCTCATGCTATAGGAAGGGTCTCAGGTTTGGTATAAGCATTGAGATATCACATCTCATGCTATAGGACAGGTCTCAGGATTGGAATGGAAGGAGTTGGATATCACATATCATGTTATAGGAGGGATCTCAGGTTTGGTATTAGAAGCATTGAGACATCACATCTCATGCTATAGGAAGGGTCTCAGGGTTGGAATGGGAACGAGTTGGATATCACATCTCATCCAATAGGAAGGGTCTCAGGTTTGGAATGGGAAGGAATTGGATATCACATCTCATGTTATAATAAGGATCTCAGGTTTGGTATTAGAAGCATTGAGATATCACATCTCATGCTATAGGAAGGGTCTCAGGATTGGAATGTGAAGGATTTGGATATCACATCTCATGCTAAAGGAAGGGTCTCAGGTTTGGTAGAAGCATTGAGATATCACGTCTCTGCTATCGGAAGGGTCTCAGGATTGTATTGGGAAGGAGTTGGATATCCCTTCTCATGCTATAGGAAGGGTCTCAGGATTTGAATGGCAAGGAATTGGATATCACATCTCATGCCATAGGAAGGGTCTCAGGTTTGGTATAAGCATTGAGATATCACATCTCTGCTATCGGAAGGGTCTCAGGATTGGAATGGGAAGGAGTTGGATATTCCCATCTCATGTTATAGGAAGGGTCATTGGTTTGGTATTAGAAGCATTGAGATATCACATCTCATGCTATAGGAAGGGTCTCAGGATTGGAATGGGAAGGAGTTGGATATCACATCTCATGATAAAGGAAGGGTCTAAGGTTTGGAAGGGGAAGGATTTGGATATCACATCTCATGTTATATTACGGGTCTCATGTTTGGTATTATAAGCATTGAGATATCAAGTCTCAGAGTATAGGAAGGGTCTCAGAATTGGAATGGGAAGGAGTTGGATATCACATCTCAAGCTATAGGAAGGGTCTCAGGATTGGAATGGGAAGGACTTGGATATCACATCTCATGCTATAGGAAGGCTCTCAGGTTTGGAAGGGGAAAGAGTTGGATATCACATTTCATGTTAGAGGTAGGATCTCAGGTTTGGTATTAGAGGCATTGAGATATCACATCTCATGCTATCAGAAGGGTCTCAGGAATGGAATGGGAAGGAGTTGGATATCACATCTCATGCTAAAGGGAGGGTCTCAGGTTTGGAAGGGGAAGGATTTGGATATCACATCTCATGTTATAGGAAGGATCTCAGGTTTGGTATTAGAAGCATTGAGATATCACATCTCATGCTATCGGAAGGATCTCAGGTTTGGTATTAGAAGCATTGAGATATCACATCTCATGCTATCAGAAGGGTCTAAGGATTGGAATGGGAAGGAGTTGGATATCACATCTCATGCTAAAGGGAGGGTCTCAGGTTTGGAAGGGGAAGGATTTGGATATCACATCTCATGTTATCGGAAGGATCTCACGTTTGGTATTAGAAGTATTGAGATATCATATCTCATGCTATAGGAAGGGTCTCAGGATTGGAATGGGAAAGAGTTGGATATCACATCTCATGCTATAGGGAGTGTCTCAGGATTGGAATGGGAAGGACTTAGATATCACATATCATGCTATAGGGAGGGTCTCAGTTTTGATATTAGAAGCATTGAGATATCACATCTCATGCTATCGGAAGTGTCTCAGGATTGGAATGGGAAGGAGCTGGATATCACATCTCATGCTAAAGGAAGAGTCTCAGGTTTGGAACGGGAAGGATTTGGATATCACATCTCATGTTATAGGAAGGGTCTCAGGTTTGGTATAAGCATTGAGATATCACATCTCTGCTATCGGAAGTGTCTCAGGATTGGAATGGGAAGGAGTTGGATATCACATCTCATGTTATAGGACGGGTCTCAGGTTTGTTATTAGAATCATTGAGATATCATATTGCATGCTGTAGAAAGGGTCTAAGGGTTGGAATGGGAAGGACTTGGATATCACATCTCATGCTATAGATAGGCTCTTAGGTTTGGAAAGGGAAGGAGTTGGATATCACATTTCATGTTAGAGGAAGGCTCTCAGGTTTGGTATTAGAAGCATTGAGATATCACATCTCATGCTATAGGAAGGGTCTCAGGATTGGAATGGGAAGTAGTTGGATATCACATCTCATGCTATAGGAAGGGTCTCAGGTTTAGTATAAGCATTGAGATATCACATCTCATGCTATAGGACGGGTCTCAGGATTGGAATGGAAGGAGTTGGATATCACATCTCATGTTATAGGAAGGATCTCAGGTTTGGTATTAGAAGCATTGAGACATCACATCTCATGCTATAGGAAGGGTCTCAGGGTTGGAATGGGAAGGAGTTGGATATCACATCTCATCCAATAGGAAGGGTCTCAGGTTTGGAATGGGAAGGAATTGGATATCACATCTCATGTTATAGGAAGGATCTCAGGTTTGGTATTAGAAGCATTGAGATATCACATCTCATGCTATAGGAAGGGTCTCAGGATTGGAATGTGAAGGATTTGGATATCACATCTCATGCTAAAGGAAGGGTCTCAGGTTTGGTAGAAGCATTGAGATATCACGTCTCTGCTATCGGAAGGGTCGCAGGATTGGATTGGGAAGGAGTTGGATATCCCTTCTCATGCTATAGGAAGGGTCTCAGGATTTGAATGGCAAGGAGTTGGATATCACATCTCATGCCATAGGAAGGGTCTCAGGTTTGGTATAAACATTGAGATATCACATCTCTGCTATCGGAAGGGTCTCAGGATTGGATTGGGAAGGAGTTGGATATCCCTTCTCATGCTATAGGAAGTGTCTCAGGTTGGAATGGGAAGGAGTTGGATATCACATCTCATGTTATAGGAAGGGTCCCAGGATTGGAATGGGAAGGATTTGGATATCACATCTCTTGCTATAGGAAGGGTCTCAGGATTGGAATGGGTAGGAGTTGGATATTACTTTCTTGCTATAGGAAGGGTCTCATGTTTGGAATGGGAAGGAGTTGGATATCACATATGCTATAGTTAGTGTCTCAGGTTTGGAATGGGAAGGAGTTGGATATCAAATCTCATGTTATAGGAAGGGTCTCAGGTTTGGTATAAGCATTGAAATATCACATCTCTGCTATCGGAAGCGGCTCAGGATTGGAATGGGAAGGAGTTGGATATCACATCTCATGTTATAGTAAGAGTCTCTGGTTTGGTATTAGAATCATTGAGATATCACATCGCATGCTGTAGGAAGGGTCTAAGGATTGGAATGGGATGGACTTGGATATCACATCTCATGCTATAGGTAGGCTCTCAGGTTTGGTATAAGCATTGAGATATCACATCTCATGCTATAGGAAGGTTCTCAGGATTGGAATGGGAAGGATTTGGATATCACATCTCATGCGATAGGAATGGTCTCAGATTTGGTATAAGCATTGAGATATCACATCTCATGCTAAAGGAAGGGTCTCAGGATTGGAATGGGAAGGAGTTGTATATGACATCTCAGGCCATAGGAAGGGTCTCAGGTTTGGTATAAGCATTGAGATATCACATCTCTGCTATCGGAAGGGTCTCAGGATTGGAATGGGAAGGAGTTGGATATCCCATCTCATGTTATAGGAAGGGTCTCAGGTTTGGTATTAGAAGCATAGAGATATCACATCTCATGCTATAGGAAGGGTCTCAGGATTGGAATGGGAAGGACTTGGATGTCACATCTCATGCTATAGGGAGGATCTCAAGTTTGATATTAGAAGCATTGAGATAACAAATCTCATGATATCGGAAGGGTTTCAGGATTGGAATGGGAAGGAGTTGGATACCACATCTCATGATAAAGGAAGGGTCTAAGGTTTGGAAGGGGAAGGATTTGGATATCGCATCTCATGTTATAGGACGGGTCTCAGGTTTGGTATTAGAAGCATTGAGATATCAAGTCTCATGGTATAAGAAGGGTCTCAGAATTGGAATGGGAAGGAGTTGGATATCACACCTCAAGCTATAGGAAGGGTCTCAGGATTGGAATGGGAAGGAGTTTGATATCACATCTCATGCCATAGTATGGGTCTCAGGTTTGGTAGAAGCATTGGGATATCACATCTCATGCTATCGGAAGGGTATCAGTATTGGATTTTGAAGAAGTTGGATATCCCATCTCATGCTATAGGAAGGGTCTCAGGTTGGAATGGGAAGGAGTTGGATATCACATTTCATGTTATAGGAAGGGTCTCAGGATTGGAATGGGAAGGACTTGGATATCATATCTCATGCTATAGGACGGGTCTCAGGTTTGTTATTAGAATCATTGAGATATCATATTGCATGCTGTAGGAAGGGTCTAAGGATTGGAATAGGAAGGACCTGGATATCACATCTCATGCTATAGATAGGCTCTTAGGTTTGGAAAGGGAAGGAGTTGGATATCACATTTCATGTTAGAGGAAGGATCTCAGGTTTGGTATTAGAAGCATTGAGATATCACATCTCATGCTATAGGAAGGGTCTCCGGATTGGAATGGGAAGTAGTTGGATATCACATCTCATGCTATAGGAAGGGTCTCAGGTTTGGTATAAGCATTGCGATATCACATCTCATGCTATAGGACGGGTCTCAGGATTGGAATGAAAGGAGTTGGATATCACATCTCATGTTATAGGAAGGATCTCAGGTTTGGTATTAGAATCATTGAGACATCACATCTCATGCTATAGGAAGGGTCTCAGGGTTGGAATGGGAAGGAGTTGGATATCACAACTCATCCAATAGGAAGGGTCTCAGGTTTGGAATGGGAAGGAATTGGATATCACATCTCATGTTATAGGAAGGATCTCAGGTTTGGTATTAGAAGCATTGAGATATCACATCTCATGCTATAGGAAGGGTCTCAGGATTGGAATGTGAAGGATTTGGATATCACATCTCATGCTAAAGGAAGGGTCTCAGGTTTGGTAGAAGCATTGAGATATCACGTCTCTGCTATCGGAAGGGTCTCAGGATTGGATTGGGAAGGAGTTGGATATCCCTTCTCATGCTATAGGAAGGGTCTCAGGATTTGAATGGCAAGGAGTTGGATATCACATCTCATGCCATAGGAAGGGTCTCAGGTTTGGTATAAACATTGAGATATCACATCTCTGCTATCGGAAGGGTCTCAGGATTGGATTGGGAAGGAGTTGGATATCCCTTCTCATGCTATAGGAAGTGTCTCAGGTTGGAATGGGAAGGAGTTGGATATCACATCTCATGTTATAGGAAGGGTCCCAGGATTGGAATGGGAAGGATTTGGATATCACATCTCTTGCTATAGGAAGGGTCTCAGGATTGGAATGGGTAGGAGTTGGATATTACTTTCTTGCTATAGGAAGGGTCTCATGTTTGGAATGGGAAGGAGTTGGATATCACATATGCTATAGTTAGTGTCTCAGGTTTGGAACGGGAAGGAGTTGGATATCAAATCTCATGTTATAGGAAGGGTCTCAGGTTTGGTATAAGCATTGAAATATCACATCTCTGCTATCGGAAGCGGCTCAGGATTGGAATGGGAAGGAGTTGGATATCACATCTCATGTTATAGTAAGAGTCTCTGGTTTGGTATTAGAATCATTGAGATATCACATTGCATGCTGTAGGAAGGGTCTAAGGATTGGAATGGGATGGACTTGGATATCACATCTCATGCTATAGGTAGGCTCTCAGGTTTGGTATAAGCATTGAGATATCACATCTCATGCTATAGGAAGGGTCTCAGGATTGGAATGGGAAGGATTTGGATATCACATCTCATGCGATAGGAATGGTCTCAGATTTGGTATAAGCATTGAGATATCACATCTCATGCTAAAGGAAGGGTCTCAGGATTGGAATGGGAAGGAGTTGTATATGACATCTCAGGCCATAGGAAGGGTCTCAGGTTTGGTATAAGCATTGAGATATCACATCTCTGCTATCGGAAGGGTCTCAGGATTGGAATGGGAAGGAGTTGGATATCCCATCTCATGTTATAGGAAGGGTCTCAGGTTTGGTATTAGAAGCATAGAGATATCACATCTCATGCTATAGGAAGGGTCTCAGGATTGGAATGGGAAGGACTTGGATGTCACATCTCATGCTATAGGGAGGATCTCAAGTTTGATATTAGAAGCATTGAGATAACAAATCTCATGATATCGGAAGGGTTTCAGGATTGGAATGGGAAGGAGTTGGATACCACATCTCATGATAAAGGAAGGGTCTAAGGTTTGGAAGGGGAAGGATTTGGATATCGCATCTCATGTTATAGGACGGGTCTCAGGTTTGGTATTAGAAGCATTGAGATATCAAGTCTCATGGTATAAGAAGGGTCTCAGAATTGGAATGGGAAGGAGTTGGATATCACACCTCAAGCTATAGGAAGGGTCTCAGGATTGGAATGGGAAGGAGTTTGATATCACATCTCATGCCATAGTATGGGTCTCAGGTTTGGTAGAAGCATTGGGATATCACATCTCATGCTATCGGAAGGGTATCAGTATTGGATTTTGAAGAAGTTGGATATCCCATCTCATGCTATAGGAAGGGTCTCAGGTTGGAATGGGAAGGAGTTGGATATCACATTTCATGTTATAGGAAGGGTCTCAGGATTGGAATGGGAAGGACTTGGATATCATATCTCATGCTATAGGACGGGTCTCAGGTTTGTTATTAGAATCATTGAGATATCATATTGCATGCTGTAGGAAGGGTCTAAGGATTGGAATAGGAAGGACTTGGATATCACATCTCATGCTATAGATAGGCTCTCAGGTTTGGAAAGGGAAGGAGTTGGATATCACATTTCATGTTAGAGGAAGGATCTCAGGTTTGGTATTAGAGGCATTGAGATATCACATCTCATGCTATAGGAAGGGTCTCAGGTTGGAATTGGAAGGAGTTGGATATCACATCTCATGTTATAGGAAGGGTCTCAGGATTGGAATGGGAAGGACTTGGATATCACATCTCATGCTATAGGAAGGCTCTCAGGTTTGGAAGGGGAAAGAGTTGGATATCACATTTCATGTTAGAGGTAGGATCTCAGGTTTGGTATTAGAGGCAATGAGATATCACATCTCATGCTATCAGAAGGGTCTCAGATTTAGAATGGGAAGGAGTTGGATATCACATCTCATGCTAAAGGGAGGGTCTCAGGTTTGGAAGGGGAAGGATTTGGATATCACATCTCATGTTATAGGAAGGATCTCATGTTTGGTATTAGAAGCATTGAGATATCACATCTCATGCTATCGGAAGGATCTCAGGTTTGGTATTAGAAGCATTGAGATATCACATCTCATGCTATCAGAAGGTTCTCAGGATTGGAATGGGAAGGAGTTGGATATCCCATCTCATGCTAAAGGGAGGGTCTCAGGTTTGGAAGGGGAAGGATTTGGATATCACATCTCATGTTATCGGAAGGATCTCAGGTTTGGTATTAGAAGTATTGAGATATCACATCTCATGCTATAGGAAGGGTCTCAGGATTGGAATATGGGAAGTAGTTGGATATCACATCTCATGCTAAAGGAAGGGTCTCAGGTTTGGTAGAAGCATTGAGATATCACATCTCATGCTATAGGAAGGGTCTCAGGAGGATATCACATCTCATGCTATAGGAAGGGTCTCAGATTTGGTATAAGCATTGAGATATCACATCTCATGCTAAAGGAAGGGTCACAGGATTGGAATGGGAAGGAGTTGTATATGACATCTCAGGCCATAGGAAGGTTCTCAGGTTTGGTATAAGCATTGAGATATCACATCTCTGCTATCGGAAGGGTCTCAGGATTGGAATGGGAAGGAGTTGGATATCCCATCTCATGTTATAGGAAGGGTCTCAGGTTTGGTATTAGAAGCATAGAGATATCACATCTCATGCTATAGGAAGGATCTCAGGATTTGAATGGCAAGGAGTTGGATATCACATCTCATGCCATAGGAAGGGTCTCAGGTTTGGTATAAGCATTGAGATATCACATCTCTGCTATCGGAAGGGTCTCAGGATTGGATTGGGAAGGAGTTAGATATCCCTTCTCATGCTATAGGAAGTGTCTCAGGTTGGAATGGGAAGGAGTTGGATATCACATCTCATGTTATAGGAAGGGTCTCAGGATTGGAATGGGAAGGACTTGGATGTCACATCTCATGCTATAGGGAGGGTCTCAAGTTTGATATTAGAAGCATTGAGATAACAAATCTCATGATATCGGAAGGGTCTCAGGATTGGAATGGGAAGGAGTTGGATATCACATCTCATGATAAAGGAAGGGTCTAAGGTTTGGAAGGGGAAGGATTTGGATATCACATCTCATGTTATAGGACGGGTCTCAGGTTTGGTATTAGATGCATTGAGATATCAAGTCTCATGGTATAAGAAGGGTCTCAGAATTGGAATGGGAAGGAGTTGGATATCACACCTCAAGCTATAGGAAGGGTCTCAGGATTGGAATGGGAAGGAGTTTGATATCACATCTCATGCCATAGTATGGGTCTCAGGTTTGGTAGAAGCATTGGGATATCACATCTCATGCTATCGGACGGGTATCAGTATTGGATTTGGAAGAAGTTGGATATCCCATCTCATGCTATAGGAAGGGTCTCAGGTTGGAATGGGAAGGAGTTGGATATCACATTTCATGTTATAGGAAGGGTCTCAGGATTGGAATGGGAAGGACTTGGATATCATATCTCATGCTATAGGACGGGTCTCAGGTTTGTTATTAGAATCATTGAGATATCATATTGCATGCTGTAGGAAGGGTCTAAGGATTGGAATGGGAAGGACTTGGATATCACATCTCATGCTATAGATAGGCTCTTAGGTTTGGAAAGGGAAGGAGTTGGATATCACATTTCATGTTAGAGGAAGGATCTCAGGTTTGGTATTAGAAGCATTGAGATATCACATCTCATGCTATATGAAGGGTCTCAGGATTGGAATGGGAAGTAGTTGGATTGCACATCTCATGCTATAGGAAGGGTCTCAGGTTTGGTATAAGCATTGAGATATCACATCTCATGCTATAGGACAGGTCTCAGGATTGGAATGGAAGGAGTTGGATATCACATATCATGTTATAGGAGGGATCTCAGGTTTGGTATTAGAAGCATTGAGACATCACATCTCATGCTATAGGAAGGGTCTCAGGGTTGGAATGGGAACGAGTTGGATATCACATCTCATCCAATAGGAAGGGTCTCAGGTTTGGAATGGGAAGGAATTGGATATCACATCTCATGTTATAATAAGGATCTCAGGTTTGGTATTAGAAGCATTGAGATATCACATCTCATGCTATAGGAAGGGTCTCAGGATTGGAATGTGAAGGATTTGGATATCACATCTCATGCTAAAGGAAGGGTCTCAGGTTTGGTAGAAGCATTGAGATATCACGTCTCTGCTATCGGAAGGGTCTCAGGATTGTATTGGGAAGGAGTTGGATATCCCTTCTCATGCTATAGGAAGGGTCTCAGGATTTGAATGGCAAGGAATTGGATATCACATCTCATGCCATAGGAAGGGTCTCAGGTTTGGTATAAGCATTGAGATATCACATCTCTGCTATCGGAAGGGTCTCAGGATTGGAATGGGAAGGAGTTGGATATTCCCATCTCATGTTATAGGAAGGGTCATTGGTTTGGTATTAGAAGCATTGAGATATCACATCTCATGCTATAGGAAGGGTCTCAGGATTGGAATGGGAAGGAGTTGGATATCACATCTCATGATAAAGGAAGGGTCTAAGGTTTGGAAGGGGAAGGATTTGGATATCACATCTCATGTTATATTACGGGTCTCATGTTTGGTATTATAAGCATTGAGATATCAAGTCTCAGAGTATAGGAAGGGTCTCAGAATTGGAATGGGAAGGAGTTGGATATCACATCTCAAGCTATAGGAAGGGTCTCAGGATTGGAATGGGAAGGACTTGGATATCACATCTCATGCTATAGGAAGGCTCTCAGGTTTGGAAGGGGAAAGAGTTGGATATCACATTTCATGTTAGAGGTAGGATCTCAGGTTTGGTATTAGAGGCATTGAGATGTCACATCTCATGCTATCAGAAGGGTCTCAGGAATGGAATGGGAAGGAGTTGGATATCACATCTCATGCTAAAGGGAGGGTCTCAGGTTTGGAAGGGGAAGGATTTGGATATCACATCTCATGTTATAGGAAGGATCTCAGGTTTGGTATTAGAAGCATTGAGATATCACATCTCATGCTATCGGAAGGATCTCAGGTTTGGTATTAGAAGCATTGAGATATCACATCTCATGCTATCAGAAGGGTCTAAGGATTGGAATGGGAAGGAGTTGGATATCACATCTCATGCTAAAGGGAGGGTCTCAGGTTTGGAAGGGGAAGGATTTGGATATCACATCTCATGTTATCGGAAGGATCTCACGTTTGGTATTAGAAGTATTGAGATATCATATCTCATGCTATAGGAAGGGTCTCAGGATTGGAATGGGAAAGAGTTGGATATCACATCTCATGCTATAGGGAGTGTCTCAGGATTGGAATGGGAAGGACTTAGATATCACATATCATGCTATAGGGAGGGTCTCAGTTTTGATATTAGAAGCATTGAGATATCACATCTCATGCTATCGGAAGTGTCTCAGGATTGGAATGGGAAGGAGCTGGATATCACATCTCATGCTAAAGGAAGAGTCTCAGGTTTGGAACGGGAAGGATTTGGATATCACATCTCATGTTATAGGAAGGGTCTCAGGTTTGGTATAAGCATTGAGATATCACATCTCTGCTATCGGAAGTGTCTCAGGATTGGAATGGGAAGGAGTTGGATATCACATCTCATGTTATAGGACGGGTCTCAGGTTTGTTATTAGAATCATTGAGATATCATATTGCATGCTGTAGAAAGGGTCTAAGGGTTGGAATGGGAAGGACTTGGATATCACATCTCATGCTATAGATAGGCTCTTAGGTTTGGAAAGGGAAGGAGTTGGATATCACATTTCATGTTAGAGGAAGGCTCTCAGGTTTGGTATTAGAAGCATTGAGATATCACATCTCATGCTATAGGAAGGGTCTCAGGATTGGAATGGGAAGTAGTTGGATATCACATCTCATGCTATAGGAAGGGTCTCAGGTTTAGTATAAGCATTGAGATATCACATCTCATGCTATAGGACGGGTCTCAGGATTGGAATGGAAGGAGTTGGATATCACATCTCATGTTATAGGAAGGATCTCAGGTTTGGTATTAGAAGCATTGAGACATCACATCTCATGCTATAGGAAGGGTCTCAGGGTTGGAATGGGAAGGAGTTGGATATCACATCTCATCCAATAGGAAGGGTCTCAGGTTTGGAATGGGAAGGAATTGGATATCACATCTCATGTTATAGGAAGGATCTCAGGTTTGGTATTAGAAGCATTGAGATATCACATCTCATGCTATAGGAAGGGTCTCAGGATTGGAATGTGAAGGATTTGGATATCACATCTCATGCTAAAGGAAGGGTCTCAGGTTTGGTAGAAGCATTGAGATATCACGTCTCTGCTATCGGAAGGGTCGCAGGATTGGATTGGGAAGGAGTTGGATATCCCTTCTCATGCTATAGGAAGGGTCTCAGGATTTGAATGGCAAGGAGTTGGATATCACATCTCATGCCATAGGAAGGGTCTCAGGTTTGGTATAAACATTGAGATATCACATCTCTGCTATCGGAAGGGTCTCAGGATTGGATTGGGAAGGAGTTGGATATCCCTTCTCATGCTATAGGAAGTGTCTCAGGTTGGAATGGGAAGGAGTTGGATATCACATCTCATGTTATAGGAAGGGTCCCAGGATTGGAATGGGAAGGATTTGGATATCACATCTCTTGCTATAGGAAGGGTCTCAGGATTGGAATGGGTAGGAGTTGGATATTACTTTCTTGCTATAGGAAGGGTCTCATGTTTGGAATGGGAAGGAGTTGGATATCACATATGCTATAGTTAGTGTCTCAGGTTTGGAATGGGAAGGAGTTGGATATCAAATCTCATGTTATAGGAAGGGTCTCAGGTTTGGTATAAGCATTGAAATATCACATCTCTGCTATCGGAAGCGGCTCAGGATTGGAATGGGAAGGAGTTGGATATCACATCTCAT
Organism: Ambystoma mexicanum; assembly: GCF_040938575.1. Classification (NCBI taxonomy): domain Eukaryota; kingdom Metazoa; phylum Chordata; class Amphibia; order Caudata; family Ambystomatidae; genus Ambystoma; species Ambystoma mexicanum. Next base: position 2,623,209 of record NW_027182443.1, read on the forward strand.
GTTATAGTAAGAGTCTCTGGTTTGGTATTAGAATCATTGAGATATCACATCGCATGCTGTAGGAAGGGTCTAAGGATTGGAATGGGATGGACTTGGATATCACATCTCATGCTATAGGTAGGCTCTCAGGTTTGGTATAAGCATTGAGATATCACATCTCATGCTATAGGAAGGGTCTCAGGATTGGAATGGGAAGGATTTGGATATCACATCTCATGCGATAGGAATGGTCTCAGATTTGGTATAAGCATTGAGATATCACATCTCATGCTAAAGGAAGGGTCTCAGGATTGGAATGGGAAGGAGTTGTATATGACATCTCAGGCCATAGGAAGGGTCTCAGGTTTGGTATAAGCATTGAGATATCACATCTCTGCTATCGGAAGGGTCTCAGGATTGGAATGGGAAGGAGTTGGATATCCCATCTCATGTTATAGGAAGGGTCTCAGGTTTGGTATTAGAAGCATAGAGATATCACATCTCATGCTATAGGAAGGGTCTCAGGATTGGAATGGGAAGGACTTGGATGTCACATCTCATGCTATAGGGAGGATCTCAAGTTTGATATTAGAAGCATTGAGATAACAAATCTCATGATATCGGAAGGGTTTCAGGATTGGAATGGGAAGGAGTTGGATACCACATCTCATGATAAAGGAAGGGTCTAAGGTTTGGAAGGGGAAGGATTTGGATATCGCATCTCATGTTATAGGACGGGTCTCAGGTTTGGTATTAGAAGCATTGAGATATCAAGTCTCATGGTATAAGAAGGGTCTCAGAATTGGAATGGGAAGGAGTTGGATATCACACCTCAAGCTATAGGAAGGGTCTCAGGATTGGAATGGGAAGGAGTTTGATATCACATCTCATGCCATAGTATGGGTCTCAGGTTTGGTAGAAGCATTGGGATATCACATCTCATGCTATCGGAAGGGTATCAGTATTGGATTTTGAAGAAGTTGGATATCCCATCTCATGCTATAGGAAGGGTCTCAGGTTGGAATGGGAAGGAGTTGGATATCACATTTCATGTTATAGGAAGGGTCTCAGGATTGGAATGGGAAGGACTTGGATATCATATCTCATGCTATAGGACGGGTCTCAGGTTTGTTATTAGAATCATTGAGATATCATATTGCATGCTGTAGGAAGGGTCTAAGGATTGGAATAGGAAGGACCTGGATATCACATCTCATGCTATAGATAGGCTCTTAGGTTTGGAAAGGGAAGGAGTTGGATATCACATTTCATGTTAGAGGAAGGATCTCAGGTTTGGTATTAGAAGCATTGAGATATCACATCTCATGCTATAGGAAGGGTCTCCGGATTGGAATGGGAAGTAGTTGGATATCACATCTCATGCTATAGGAAGGGTCTCAGGTTTGGTATAAGCATTGCGATATCACATCTCATGCTATAGGACGGGTCTCAGGATTGGAATGAAAGGAGTTGGATATCACATCTCATGTTATAGGAAGGATCTCAGGTTTGGTATTAGAATCATTGAGACATCACATCTCATGCTATAGGAAGGGTCTCAGGGTTGGAATGGGAAGGAGTTGGATATCACAACTCATCCAATAGGAAGGGTCTCAGGTTTGGAATGGGAAGGAATTGGATATCACATCTCATGTTATAGGAAGGATCTCAGGTTTGGTATTAGAAGCATTGAGATATCACATCTCATGCTATAGGAAGGGTCTCAGGATTGGAATGTGAAGGATTTGGATATCACATCTCATGCTAAAGGAAGGGTCTCAGGTTTGGTAGAAGCATTGAGATATCACGTCTCTGCTATCGGAAGGGTCTCAGGATTGGATTGGGAAGGAGTTGGATATCCCTTCTCATGCTATAGGAAGGGTCTCAGGATTTGAATGGCAAGGAGTTGGATATCACATCTCATGCCATACGAAGGGTCTCAGGTTTGGTATAAGCATTGAGATATCACATCTCTGCTATCGGAAGGGTCTCAGGATTGGAATGGGAAGGAGTTGGATATTCCCATCTCATGTAATAGGAAGGGTCTCAGGTTTGGTATTAGAAGCATTGAGATATCACATCTCATGCTATAGGAAGGGTCTCAGGATTGGAATGGGAAGGACTTGGATATCACATCTCATGCTATAGGGAGGGTCTCAAGTTTGATATTAGAAGCTTTGATATATCACATCTCATGATATCGGAAGGGTCTCAGGATTGGAATGGGAAGGAGTTGGATATCACATCTCATGATAAAGGAAGGGTCTAAGGTTTGGAAGGGGAAGGATTTGGATATCACATCTCATGTTATATTACGGGTCTCAGGTTTGGTATTAGAAGCATTGAGATATCAAGTCTCAGAGTATAGGAAGGGTCTCAGAATTGGAATGGGAAGGAGTTGGATATCACATCTCAAGCTATAGGAAGGGTCTCAGGATTGGAATGGGAAGGACTTGGATATCAAATCTCATGCTATAGGAAGGCTCTCAGGTTTGGAAGGGGAAAGAGTTGGATATCACATTTCATGTTAGAGGTAGGATCTCAGGTTTGGTATTAGAGGCATTGATATATCACATCTCATGCTATCAGAAGGGTCTCGGGAATGGAATGGGAAGGAGTTGGATATCACATCTCATGCTAAAGGGAGGGTCTCAGGTTTGGAAGGGGAAGGATTTGGATATCACATCTCATGTTATAGGAAGGATCTCAGGTTTGGTATTAGAAGCATTGAGATATCACATCTCATGCTATCGGAAGGATCTCAGGTTTGGTATTAGAAGCATTGAGCTATCACATCTCATGCTATCAGAAGGGTCTCAGGATTGGAATGGGAAGGGGTTGGATATCACATCTCATGCTAAAGGGAGGGTCTCAGGTTTGGAAGGGGAAGGATTTGGATATCACATCTCATGTTATCGGAAGGATCTCACGTTTGGTATTAGAAGTATTGAGATATCATATCTCATGCTATAGGAAGGGTCTCAGGATTGGAATGGGAAGGAGTTGGATATCACATCTCATGCTATAGGAAGTGTCTCAGGATTGTAATGGGAAGGACTTGGATATCACATCTCATGCTATAGGTAGGGTCTCAAGTTTGATATTAGAAGCATTGAGATATCACATCTCATGCTATAGGAAGGGTCTGAGGATTGGAATGGGAAGGAGTTGGATATCACATCTCATGCTATGGGAAGGGTCTCAGGTTTGGTATAAGCAGTGAGATATCACATCTCATGCTATAGGAAGTGTCTCAGGATTGGAATGGGAAGGAGTTGGATATCACATCTCATGTTATAGGAAGGATCTCAGGTTTGGTATAAGCATTGAGATATCACATCTCTGCTATCGGAATTGTCTCAGGATTGGAATGGGAAGGAGTTGGATATTCCCATCTCATGTTATAGGAAGGGTCTCAGGTTTGGTATTAGAAGCATTGAGATATCACATCTCATGCTATAGGAAGGGTCTCAGGATTGGAATGGGAAGGACTTGGATATCACATCTCATGCTATAGGGAGGGTCTCAAGTTTGATATTAGAAGCTTTGAGATATCACATCTCATGATATCGGAAGGGTCTCAGGATTGGAATGGGAAGGAGTTGGATATCACATCTCATGATAAAGGAAGGGTCTAAGGTTTGGAAGGGGAAGGATTTGGATATCACATCTCATGTTATATTACGGGTCTCACGTCTGTATTAGAAGCATTGAGATATCAAGTCTCATAGTATAGGAAGGGTCTCAGAATTGGAATGGGAAGGAGTTGGATATCACATCTCAAGCTATAGGAAGGGTCTCAGGATTGGAATGGGAAGGACTTGGATATCACATCTCATGCTATAGGAAGGCTCTCAGGTTTGGAAGGGGAAAGAGTCGGATATCACATTTCATGTTAGAGGTAGGATCTCAGGTTTGGTATTAGAGGCATTGAGATATCACATCTCATGCTATCAGAAGGGTCTCAGGAATGGAATGGGAAGGAGTTGGATATCACATCTCATGCTAAAGGGAGGGTCTCAGGTTTGGAAGGGGAAGGATTTGGATATCACATCTCATGTTATAGGAAGGATCTCAGGTTTGGTATTAGAAGCATTGAGATATCACATCTCATGCTATCGGAAGGATCTCAGGTTTGGTATTAGAAGCATTGAGATATCACATCTCATGCTATCAGAAGAGTCTCAGGATTGGAATAGGAAGGAGTTCGATATCACATCTCATGCTAAAGGGAGGGTCTCAGGATTGGAAGGGGAAGGATTTGGATATCACATCTCATGTTATCGGAAGGATCTCACGTTTGGTATTAGAAGTATTGAGATATCATATCTCATGCTATAGGAAGGGTCTCAGGATTGGAATGGGAAGGAGTTGGATATCACATCTCATGCTATAGGGAGGGTCTCAGGATTGGAATGGGAAGGACTTAGATATCACATATCATGCTATAGGGAGGGTCTCAGTTTTGATATTAGAAGCATTGAGATATCACATCTCATGCTATAGGAAGTGTCTCAGGATTGGAATGGGAAGGTGCTGGATATCACATCTCATGCTAAAGGAAGGGTCTCAGGTTTGGAACGGGAAGGATTTGGATATCACATCTCATGTTATAGGAAGGGTCTCAGGTTTGGTATAAGCATTGAGATATCACATCTCTGCTATCGGAAGTGTCTCAGGATTGGAATGGGAAGGAGTTGGATATCCCATCTCATGTTATAGGACGGGTCTCAGGTTTGTTATTAGAATCATTGAGATATCATATTGCATGCTGTAGGAAGGGTCTAAGGGTTGGAATGGGAAGGACTTGGATATCACATCTCATGCTATAGATAGGCTCTTAGGTTTGGAAAGGGAAGGAGTTGGATATCACATTTCATGTTAGAGGAAGGATCTCAGGTTTGGTATTAGAAGCATTGAGATATCACATCTCATGCTATAGGAAGGGTCTCAGGATTGGAATGGGAAGCAGTTGGATATCACATCTCATGCTATAGGAAGGGTCTCAGGTTTGGTATAAGCATTGAGATATCACATCTCATGCTATAGGACGGGTCTCAGGATTTGAATGGAAGGAGTTGGATATCACATCTCATGTTATAGGAAGGATCTCAGGTTTGGTATTAGAAGCATTGAGACATCACATCTCATGCTATAGGAAGGGTCTCAGGGTTGGAATGGGAAGGAGTTGGATATCACATCGCATCCAATAGGAAGGGTCTCAGGTTTGGAATGGGAAGGAATTGGATATCACATCTCATGTTATAGGAAGGATCTCAGGTTTGGTATTAGAAGCATTGAGATATCACATCTCATGCTATAGGAAGGGTCTCAGGATTGGAATGTGAAGGATTTGGATATCACATCTCATGCTAAAGGAAGGGTCTCAGGTTTGGTAGAAGCATTGAGATATCACGTCTCTGCTATCGGAAGGGTCTCAGGATTGGATTGGGAAGGAGTTGGATATCACATCTCATGCCATAGGAAGGGTCTCAGGTTTGGTATAAGCATTGAGATATCACATCTCTGCTATCGGAAGGGTCTCAGGATTGGATTGGGAAGGAGTTGGATATCCCTTCTCATGCTATAGGAAGTGTCTCAGGTTGGAATGGGAAGGAGTTGGATATCACATCTCATGTTATAGGAAGGGTCTCAGGATTGGAATGGGAAGGATTTGGATATCACATCTCTTGCTATAGGAAGGGTCTCAGGATTGGAATGGGTAGGAGTTGGATATTACTTTCTTGCTATAGGAAGGGTCTCATGTTTGGAATGGGAAGGAGTTGGATATCACATATGCTATAGTTAGTGTCTCAGGTTTGGAACGGGAAGGAGTTGGATATCACATCTCATGTTATAGGAAGGGTCTCAGGTTTGGTATAAGCATTGAGATATCACATCTCTGCTATCGGAAGCGGCTCAGGATTGGAATGGGAAGGAGTTGGATATCCCATCTCATGTTATAGGAAGAGTCTCTGGTTTGGTAGAATCATTGAGATATCACATCGCATGCTGTAGGAAGGGTCAAAGGATTGGAATGGGATGGACTTGGATATCACATCTCATGCTATAGGTAGGCTCTCAGGTTTGGTATAAGCATTGAGATATCACATCTCATGCTATAGGAAGGGTCTCAGGATTGGAATGGGAAGGAATTGGATATCACATCTCATGCTATAGGAAGGGTCTCAGATTTGGTATAAGCATTGAGATATCACATCTCATGCTAAAGGAAGAGTCTCAGGATTGGAATGTGAAGGATTTGGATATCACATCTCATGCTAAAGGAAGGGTCTCAGGTTTGGTAGAAGCATTGAGATATCACGTCGCTGCTATCGGAAGGGTCTCAGGATTGGATTGGGAAGGAGTTGGATATCCCTTCTCATGCTATAGGAAGGGTCTCAGGATTTGAATGGCAACGAGTTGGATATCACATCTCATGCCATACGAAGGGTCTCAGGTTTGGTATAAGCATTGAGATATCACATCTCTGCTATCGGAAGGGTCTCAGGATTGGATTGGGAAGGAGTTGGATATCCCTTCTCATGCTATAGGAAGTGTCTCAGGTTGGAATGGGAAGGAGTTGGATATCACATCTCATGCTATAGGAAGGGTCTCAGGTTTGGTATAAGCATTGAGATATCACATCTCATGCTATAGGACGGGTCTCAGGATTGTAATGGAAGGAGTTGGATATCACATCTCATGTTATAGGAAGGATCTCAGGTTTGGTATTAGAATCATTGAGACATCACATCTCATGCTATAGGAAGGGTCTCAGGGTTGGAATGGGAAGGAGTTGGATATCACAACTCATCCAATAGGAAGGGTCTCAGGTTTGGAATGGGAAGGAATTGGATATCACATCTCATGTTATAGGAAGGATCTCAGGTTTGGTATTAGAAGCATTGAGATATCACATCTCATGCTATAGGAAGGGTCTCAGGATTGGAATGTGAAGGATTTGGATATCACATCTCATGCTAAAGGAAGGGTCTCAGGTTTGGTAGAAGCATTGAGATATCACGTCTCTGCTATCGGAAGGGTCTCAGGATTGGATTGGGAAGGAGTTGGATATCCCTTTTCATGCTATAGGAAGGGTCTCAGGATTTGAATGGCAAGGAGTTGGATATCACATCTCATGCCACAGGAAGGGTCTCAGGTTTGGTTTAAGCATTGAGATATCACATCTCTGCTATCGGAAGGGTCTCAGGATTGGATTGGGAAGGAGTTGGATATCCCTTCTCATGCTATAGGAAGTGTCTCAGGTTGGAATGGGAAGGAGTTGGATATCACATCTCATGTTATAGGAAGGGTCTCAGGATTGGAATGGGAAGGATTTGGATATCACATCTCTTGCTATAGGAAGGGTCTCAGGATTGGAATGGGTAGGAGTTGGATATTACTTTCTTGCTATAGGAAGGGTCTCATGTTTGGAATGGGAAGGAGTTGGATATCACATATGCTATAGTTAGTGTCTCAGGTTCGGAACGGGAAGGAGTTGGATATCACATCTCATGTTATAGGAAGGGTCTCAGGTTTGGTATAAGCATTGAGATATCACATCTCTGCTATCGGAAGCGGCTCAGGATTTGAATGGGAAGGAGTTGGATATCCCATCTCATGTTATAGGAAGAGTCTCTGGTTTGGTATTAGAATCATTGAGATATCACATTGCATGTTGTAGGAAGGGTCTAAGGATTGGAATGGGATGGACTTGGATATCACATCTCATGCTATAGGTAGGCTCTCAGGTTTGGTATAAGCATTGAGATATCACATCTCATGCTATAGGAAGGGTCTCAGGATTGGAATGGGAAGGAATTGGATATCACATCTCATGCTATAGGAAGGGTCTCAGATTTGGTATAAGCATTGAGATATCACATATCATGCTAAAGGAAGGGTCTCAGGATTGGAATGGGAAGGAGTTGTATATGACATCTCAGGCCATAGGAAGGTTCTCAGGTTTGGTATAAGCATTGAGATATCACATCTCTGCTATCGGAAAGGTCTCAGGATTGGAATGGGAAGGAGTTGGATATCCCATCTCATGTTATAGGAAGGATCTCAGGTTTGGTATTAGAAGCATAGAGATATCACATCTCATGCTATCAGAAGGGTCTCAGGATTGGAATGGGAAGGACTTGGATGTCACATCTCATGCTATAGGGAGGGTCTCAAGTTTGATATTAGAAGCATTGAGATAACAAATCTCATGATATCGGAAGGGTCTCAGGATTGGAATGGGAAGGAGTTGGATATCACATCTCATGATAAAGGAAGGGTCTAAGGTTTGGAAGGGGAAGGATTTGGATATCACATCTCATGTTATAGGACGGGTCTCAGGTTTGGTATTAGAAGCATTGAGATATCAAGTCTCATGGTATAAGAAGGGTCTCAGAATTGGAATGGGAAGGAGTTGGATATCACACCTCAAGCTATAGGAAGGGTCTCAGGATTGGAATGGGAAGGAGTTTGATATCACATCTCATGCCATAGTATGGGTCTCAGGTTTGGTAGAAGCATTGGGATATCACATCTCATGCTATCGGAAGGGTATCAGTATTGGATTTCGAAGAAGTTGGATATCCCATCTCATGCTATAGGAAGGGTCTCAGGTTGGAATGGGAAGGAGTTGGATATCACATTTCATGTTATAGGAAGGGTCTCAGGATTGCAATGGGAAGGACTTGGATATCATATCTCATGCTATAGGACGGGTCTCAGGTTTGTTATTAGAATCATTGAGATATCATATTGCATGCTGTAGGAAGGGTCTAAGGATTGGAATAGGAAGGACCTGGATATCACATCTCATGCTATAGATAGGCTCTTAGGTTTGGAAAGGGAAGGAGTTGGATATCACATTTCATGTTAGAGGAAGGATCTCAGGTTTGGTATTAGAAGCACTGAGATATCACATCTCATGCTATAGGAAGGGTCTCAGGATTGGAATTGGAAGTAGTTGGATATCACATCTCATGCTATAGGAAGGGTCTCAGGTTTGGTATAAGCATTGAGATATCACATCTCATGCTATAGGACGGGTCTCAGGATTGGAATGGAAGGAGTTGGATATCACAACTCATCCAATAGGAAGGGTCTCAGGTTTGGAAAGGGAAGGAGTTGGATATCACATTTCATGTTAGAGGAAGGATCTCAGGTTTGGTATTAGAAGCACTAAGATATCACATCTCATGCTATAGGAAGGGTCTCAGGATTGGAATGGGAAGTAGTTGGATATCACATCTCATGCTATAGGAAGGGTCTCAGGTTTGGTATAAGCATTGAGATATCACATCTCATGCTATAGGACGGGTCTCAGGATTGGAATGGAAGGAGTTGGATATCACAACTCATCCAATAGGAAGGGTCTCAGGTTTGGAATGGGAAGGAATTGGATATCACATCTCATGTTATAGGAAGGATCTCAGGTTTGGTATTAGAAGCATTGAGATATCACATCTCATGCTATAGGAAGGGTCTCAGGATTGGAATGTGAAGGATTTGGATATCACATCTCATGCTAAAGGAAGGGTCTCAGGTTTGGTAGAAGCATTGAGATATCACGTCTCTGCTATCGGAAGGGTCTCAGGATTGGATTGGGAAGGAGTTGGATATCCCTTCTCATGCTATAGGAAGGGTCTCAGGATTTGAATGGCAAGGAGTTGGATATCACATCTCATGCCATACGAAGGGTCTCAGGTTTGGTATAAGCATTGAGATATCACATCTCTGCTATCGGAAGGGTCTCAGGATTGGAATGGGAAGGAGTTGGATATTCCCATCTCATGTAATAGGAAGGGTCTCAGGTTTGGTATTAGAAGCATTGAGATATCACATCTCATGCTATAGGAAGGGTCTCAGGATTGGAATGGGAAGGACTTGGATATCACATCTCATGCTATAGGGAGGGTCTCAAGTTTGATATTAGAAGCTTTGAGATATCACATCTCATGATATCGGAAGGGTCTCAGGATTGGAATGGGAAGGAGTTGGATATCACATCTCATGATAAAGGAAGGGTCTAAGGTTTGGAAGGGGAAGGATTTGGATATCACATCTCATGTTATATTACGGGTCTCAGGTTTGGTATTAGAAGCATTGAGATATCAAGTCTCAGAGTATAGGAAGGGTCTCAGAATTGGAATGGGAAGGAGTTGGATATCACATCTCATGCTATAGGAAGGCTCTCAGGTTTGGAAGGGGAAAGAGTTGGATATCACATTTCATGTTTTAGGTAGGATCTCAGGTTTGGTATTAGAGGCATTGAGATATCACATCTCATGCTATCAGAAGGGTCTCGGGAATGGAATGGGAAGGAGTTGGATATCACATCTCATGCTAAAGGGAGGGTCTCAGGTTTGGAAGGGAAAGGATTTGGATATCACATCTCATGTTATAGGAAGGATCTCAGGTTTGGTATTAGAAGCATTGAGATATCACATCTCATGCTATCAGAAGGGTCTCAGGATTGGAATGGGAAGGATTTGGATATCGCATCTCTTGCTATAGGAAGGGTCTCAGGATTGGAATGGGTAGGAGTTGGATATTACTTTCTTGCTATAGGAAGGGTCTCATGTTTGGAATGGGAAGGAGTTGGATATCACATATGCTATAGTTAGTGTCTCAGGTTCGGAACGGGAAGGAGTTGGATATCACATCTCATGTTATAGGAAGGGTCTCAGGTTTGGTATAAGCATTGAGATATCACATCTCTGCTATCGGAAGCGGCTCAGGATTTGAATGGGAAGGAGTTGGATATCCCATCTCATGTTATAGGAAGAGTCTCTGGTTTGGTATTAGAATCATTGAGATATCACATTGCATGTTGTAGGAAGGGTCAAAGGATTGGAATGGGATGGACTTGGATATCACATCTCATGCTATAGGTAGGCTCTCAGGTTTGGTATAAGCATTGAGATATCACATCTCATGCTATAGGAAGGGTCTCAGGATTGGAATGGGAAGGAATTGGATATCACATCTCATGCTATAGGAAGGGTCTCAGATTTGGTATAAGCATTGAGATATCACATATCATGCTAAAGGAAGGGTCTCAGGATTGGAATGGGAAGGAGTTGTATATGACATCTCAGGCCATAGGAAGGTTCTCAGGTTTGGTATAAGCATTGAGATATCACATCTCTGCTATCGGAAAGGTCTCAGGATTGGAATGGGAAGGAGTTGGATATCCCATCTCATGTTATAGGAAGGATCTCAGGTTTGGTATTAGAAGCATAGAGATATCACATCTCATGCTATAGGAAGGGTCTCAGGATTGGAATGGGAAGGACTTGGATGTCACATCTCATGCTATAGGGAGGGTCTCAAGTTTGATATTAGAAGCATTGAGATAACAAATCTCATGATATCGGAAGGGTCTCAGGATTGGAATGGGAAGGAGTTGGATATCACATCTCATGATAAAGGAAGGGTCTAAGGTTTGGAAGGGGAAGGATTTGGATATCACATCTCATGTTATAGGACGGGTCTCAGGTTTGGTATTAGAAGCATTGAGATATCAAGTCTCATGGTATAAGAAGGGTCTCAGAATTGGAATGGGAAGGAGTTGGATATCACACCTCAAGCTATAGGAAGGGTCTCAGGATTGGAATGGGAAGGAGTTTGATATCACATCTCATGCCATAGTATGGGTCTCAGGTTTGGTAGAAGCATTGGGATATCACATCTCATGCTATCGGAAGGGTATCAGTATTGGATTTCGAAGAAGTTGGATATCCCATCTCATGCTATAGGAAGGGTCTCAGGTTGGAATGGGAAGGAGTTGGATATCACATTTCATGTTATAGGAAGGGTCTCAGGATTGGAATGGGAAGGACTTGGATATCATATCTCATGCTATAGGACGGGTCTCAGGTTTGTTATTAGAATCATTGAGATATCATATTGCATGCTGTAGGAAGGGTCTAAGGATTGGAATAGGAAGGACCTGGATATCACATCTCATGCTATAGATAGGCTCTTAGGTTTGGAAAGGGAAGGAGTTGGATATCACATTTCATGTTAGAGGAAGGATCTCAGGTTTGGTATTAGAAGCACTGAGATATCACATCTCATGCTATAGGAAGGGTCTCAGGATTGGAATGGGAAGTAGTTGGATATCACATCTCATGCTATAGGAAGGGTCTCAGGTTTGGTATAAGCATTGAGATATCACATCTCATGCTATAGGACGGGTCTCAGGATTGGAATGGAAGGAGTTGGATATCACAACTCATCCAATAGGAAGGGTCTCAGGTTTGGAAAGGGAAGGAGTTGGATATCACATTTCATGTTAGAGGAAGGATCTCAGGTTTGGTATTAGAAGCACTAAGATATCACATCTCATGCTATAGGAAGGGTCTCAGGATTGGAATGGGAAGTAGTTGGATATCACATCTCATGCTATAGGAAGGGTCTCAGGTTTGGTATAAGCATTGAGATATCACATCTCATGCTATAGGACGGGTCTCAGGATTGGAATGGAAGGAGTTGGATATCACAACTCATCCAATAGGAAGGGTCTCAGGTTTGGAATGGGAAGGAATTGGATATCACATCTCATGTTATAGGAAGGATCTCAGGTTTGGTATTAGAAGCATTGAGATATCACATCTCATGCTATAGGAAGGGTCTCAGGATTGGAATGTGAAGGATTTGGATATCACATCTCATGCTAAAGGAAGGGTCTCAGGTTTGGTAGAAGCATTGAGATATCACGTCTCTGCTATCGGAAGGGTCTCAGGATTGGATTGGGAAGGAGTTGGATATCCCTTCTCATGCTATAGGAAGGGTCTCAGGATTTGAATGGCAAGGAGTTGGATATCACATCTCATGCCATACGAAGGGTCTCAGGTTTGGTATAAGCATTGAGATATCACATCTCTGCTATCGGAAGGGTCTCAGGATTGGAATGGGAAGGAGTTGGATATTCCCATCTCATGTAATAGGAAGGGTCTCAGGTTTGGTATTAGAAGCATTGAGATATCACATCTCATGCTATAGGAAGGGTCTCAGGATTGGAATGGGAAGGACTTGGATATCACATCTCATGCTATAGGGAGGGTCTCAAGTTTGATATTAGAAGCTTTGAGATATCACATCTCATGATATCGGAAGGGTCTCAGGATTGGAATGGGAAGGAGTTGGATATCACATCTCATGATAAAGGAAGGGTCTAAGGTTTGGAAGGGGAAGGATTTGGATATCACATCTCATGTTATATTACGGGTCTCAGGTTTGGTATTAGAAGCATTGAGATATCAAGTCTCAGAGTATAGGAAGGGTCTCAGAATTGGAATGGGAAGGAGTTGGATATCACATCTCATGCTATAGGAAGGCTCTCAGGTTTGGAAGGGGAAAGAGTTGGATATCACATTTCATGTTTTAGGTAGGATCTCAGGTTTGGTATTAGAGGCATTGAGATATCACATCTCATGCTATCAGAAGGGTCTCGGGAATGGAATGGGAAGGAGTTGGATATCACATCTCATGCTAAAGGGAGGGTCTCAGGTTTGGAAGGGAAAGGATTTGGATATCACATCTCATGTTATAGGAAGGATCTCAGGTTTGGTATTAGAAGCATTGAGATATCACATCTCATGCTATCAGAAGGGTCTCAGGATTGGAATGGGAAGGAGTTGGATATCACATCTCATGCTAAAGGGAGGGTCTCAGGTTTGGAAGGGGAAGGATTTGGATATCACATCTCATGTTATCGGAAGGATCTCACGTTTGGTATTAGAAGTATTGAGATATCATATCTCATGCTATAGGAAGGGTCTCAGGATTGGAATGGGAAGGAGTTGGATATCACATCTCATGTTATAGGAAGTGTCTCAGGATTGTAATGGGAAGGACTTGGATATCACATCTCATGCTATAGGTAGGGTCTCAAGTTTGATATTAGAAGCATTGAGATATCACATCTCATGCTATAGGAAGGGTCTGAGGATTGGAATGGGAAGGAGTTGGATATCACATCTCATGCTATGGGAAGGGTCTCAGGTTTGGTATAAGCAGTGAGATATCACACCTCATGCTATAGGAAGTGTCTCAGGATTGGAATGGGAAGGAGTTGGAAATCACATCTCATGTTATAGGAAGGATCTCAGGTTTGGTATAAGCATTGAGATATCACATCTCTGCTACCGGAAGGGTCTCAGGATTGGAATGGGAAGGAGTTGGATATTCCCATCAAATGTTATAGGAAGGGTCTCAGGTTTGGTATTAGAAACATTGAGATATCACATCTCATGCTATAGGAAGGGTCTCAGGATTGGAATGGGAAGGACTTGGATATCACATCTCATGCTATAGGGAGGGTCTCAAGTTTGATATTAGAAGCTTTGAGATATCACATCTCATGATATCGGAAGGGTCTCAGGATTGGAATGGGAAGGAGTTGGATATCACATCTCATGATAAAGGAAGGGTCTAAGGTTTGGAAGGGGAAGGATTTGGATATCACATCTCATGTTATATTACGGGTCTCACGTTTGTATTAGAAGCATTGAGATATCAAGTCTCATAGTATAGGAAGGGTCTCAGAATTGGAATGGGAAGGAGTTGGATATCACATCTCAAGCTATAGGAAGGGTCTCAGGATTGGAATGGGAAGGACTTGGATATCACATCTCATGCTATAGGAAGGCTCTCAGGTTTGGAAGGGGAAAGAGTTGGATATCACATTTCATGTTAGAGGTAGGATCTCAGGTTTGGTATTAGAGGCATTGAGATATCACATCTCATGCTATCAGAAGGGTCTCAGGAATGGAATGGGAAGGAGTTGGATATCACATCTCATGCTAAAGGGAGGGTCTCAGTTTTGGAAGGGGAAGGATTTGGATATCACATCTCATGTTATAGGAAGGATCTCAGGTTTGGTATTAGAAGCATTGAGATATCACATCTCATGCTATCGGAAGGATCTCAGGTTTGGTATTAGAAGCATTGAGATATCACATCTCATGCTATCAGAAGAGTCTCAGGATTGGAATAGGAAGGAGTTGGATATCACATCTCATGCTAAAGGGAGGGTCTCAGGATTGGAAGGGGAAGGATTTGGATATCACATCTCATGTTATCGGAAGGATCTCACGTTTGGTATTAGAAGTATTGAGATATCATATCTCATGCTATAGGAAGGGTCTCAGGATTGGAATGGGAAGGAGTTGGATATCACATCTCATGCTATAGGGAGGGTCTCAGGATTGGAATGGGAAGGACTTAGATATCACATATCATGCTATAGGGAGGGTCTCAGTTTTGATATTAGAAGCATTGAGATATCACATCTCATGCTATAGGAAGTGTCTCAGGATTGGAATGGGAAGGTGCTGGATATCACATCTCATGCTAAAGGAAGGGTCTCAGGTTTGGAACGGGAAGGATTTGGATATCACATCTCATGTTATAGGAAGGGTCTCAGGTTTGGTATAAGCATTGAGATATCACATCTCTGCTATCGGAAGTGTCTCAGGATTGGAATGGGAAGGAATTGGATATCCCATCTCATGTTATAGGACGGGTCTCAGGTTTGTTATTAGAATCATTGAGATATCATATTGCATGCTGTAGGAAGGGTCTAAGGGTTGGAATGGGAAGGACTTGGATATCACATCTCTTGGTATAGATAGGCTCTTAGGTTTGGAAAGGGAAGGAGTTGGATATCACATTTCATGTTAGAGGAAGGATCTCAGGTTTGGTATTAGAAGCATTGAGATATCACATCTCATGCTATAGGAAGGGTCTCAGGATTGGAATGGGAAGCAGTTGGATATCACATCTCATGCTAAAGGGAGGGTCTCAGGTTTGGAAGGGGAAGGATTTGGATATCACATCTCATGTTATAGGAAGGATCTCAGGTTTGGTATTAGAAGCATTGAGATATCACATCTCATGCTATCGGAAGGATCTCAGGTTTGGTATTAGAAGCATTGAGATATCACATCTCATGCTATCAGAAGAGTCTCAGGATTGGAATAGGAAGGAGTTGGATATCCCATCTCATGTTATAGGACGGGTCTCAGGTTTGTTATTGGAATCATTGAGATATCATATTGCATGCTGTAGGAAGGGTCTAAGGGTTGGAATGTGAAGGACTTGGATATCACATCTCATGCTATAGATAGGCTCTTAGGTTTGGAAAGGGAAGGAGTTGGATCTCACATTTCATGTTAGAGGAAGGATCTCAGGTTTGGTATTAGAAGCATTGAGATATCACATCTCATGCTATAGGAAGGGTCTCAGGATTGGAATGGGAAGGAGTTGGATATCACATCTCATGCTATAGGAAGGGTCTCAGGTTTGGTATAAGCATTGAGATATCACATCTCATGCTATAGGAAGGGTCTCAGGATTGGAATGGAAGGAGTTGGATATCAGATCTCATGTTATAGGAAGGATCTCAGGTTTGGTATTAGAAGCATTGAGATATCACATCTCATGCTATAGGAAGGGTCTCAGGATTGGAATGTGAAGGATTTGGATATCACATCTCATGCTAAAGGAAGGGTCTCAGGTTTGGTAGAAGCATTGAGATATCACGTCGCTGCTATCGGAAGGGTCTCAGGATTGGATTGGGAAGGAGTTGGATATCCCTTCTCATGCTATAGGAAGGGTCTCAGGATTTGAATGGCAAGGAGTTGGATATCACATCTCATGCCATAGGAAGGGTCTCAGGTTTGGTATAAGCATTGAGATATGACATCTCTGCTATCGGAAGGGTCTCAGGATTGGATTGGGAATGAGTTGGATATCCCTTCTCATGCTATAGGAAGTGTCTCAGGTTGGAATGGGAAGGAGTTGGATATCACATCTCATGTTATAGGAAGGGTCTCAGGATTGGAATGGGAAGGATTTGGATATCACATCTCTTGCTATAGGAAGGGTCTCAGGATTGGAATGGGTAGGAGTTGGATATTACTTTCTTGCTATAGGAAGGGTCTCATGTTTGGAATGGGAAGGAGTTGGATATCACATATGCTATAGTTAGTGTCTCAGGTTTGGAACAGGAAGGAGTTGGATATCACATCTCATGTTATAGGAAGGGTCTCAGGTTTGGTATAAGCATTGAGATATCACATCTCTGCTATCGGAAGCGGCTCAGGATTGGAATGGGAAGGAGTTGGATTTCCCATCTCATGTTATAGGAAGAGTCTCTGGTTTGGTATTAGAATAATTGAGATATCACATTGCATGTTGTAGGAAGGGTCTAAGGATTGGAATGGGATGGACTTGGATATCACATCTCATGCTATAGGTAGGCTCTCAGGTTTGGTATAAGCATTGAGATATCACATCTCATGCTATAGGAAGGGTCTCAGGATTGGAATGGGAAGGAATTGGATATCACATCTCATGCTATAGGAAGGGTCTCAGATTTGGTATAAGCATTGAGATATCACATATCATGCTAAAGGAAGGGTCTCAGGATTGGAATGGGAAGGAGTTGTATATGACATCTCAGGCCATAGGAAGGTTCTCAGGTTTGGTATAAGCATTGAGATATCACATCTCTGCTATCGGAAAGGTCTCAGGATTGGAATGGGAAGGAGTTGGATATCCCATCTCATGTTATAGGAAGGATCTCAGGTTTGGTATTAGAAGCATAGAGATATCACATCTCATGCTATAGGAAGGGTCTCAGGATTGGAATGGGAAGGACTTGGATGTCACACCTCATGCTATAGGGAGGGTCTCAAGTTTGATATTAGAAGCATTGAGATAACAAATCTCATGATATCGGAAGGGTCTCAGGATTGGAATGGGAAGGAGTTGGATATCACATCTCATGATAAAGGAAGGGTCTAAGGTTTGGAAGGGGAAGGATTTGGATATCACATCTCATGTTATAGGACGGGTCTCAGGTTTGGTATTAGAAGCATTGAGATATCAAGTCTCATGGTATAAGAAGGGTCTCAGAATTGGAATGGGAAGGAGTTGGATATCACACCTCAAGCTATAGGAAGGGTCTCAGGATTGGAATGGGAAGGAGTTTGATATCACATCTCATGCCATAGTATGGGTCTCAGGTTTGGTAGAAGCATTGGGATATCACATCTCATGCTATCGGAAGGGTATCAGTATTGGATTTTGAAGAAGTTGGATATCCCATCTCATGCTATAGGAAGGGTCTCAGGTTGGAATGGGAAGGAGTTGGATATCACATTTCATGTTATAGGAAGGGTCTCAGGATTGGAATGGGAAGGACTTGGATATCATATCTCATGCTATAGGACGGGTCTCAGGTTTGTTATTAGAATCATTGAGATATCATATTGCATGCTGTAGGAAGGGTCTAAGGATTGGAATAGGAAGGACCTGGATATCACATCTCATGCTATAGATAGGCTCTTAGGTTTGGAAAGGGAAGGAGTTGGATATCACATTTCATGTTAGAGGAAGGATCTCAGGTTTGGTATTAGAAGCACTGAGATATCACATCTCATGCTATAGGAAGGGTCTCAGGATTGGAATGGGAAGTAGTTGGATATCACATCTCATGCTATAGGAAGGGTCTCAGGTTTGGTATAAGCATTGAGATATCACATCTCATGCTATAGGACGGGTTTCAGGATTGGAATGGAAGGAGTTGGATATCACATCTCATGTTATAGGAAGGATCTCAGGTTTGGTATTAGAATCATTGAGACATCACATCTCATGCTATAGGAAGGGTCTCAGGGTTGGAATGGGAAGGAGTTGGATATCACAACTCATCCAATAGGAAGGGTCTCAGGTTTGGAATGGGAAGGAATTGGATATCACATCTCATGTTATAGGAAGGATCTCAGGTTTGGTATTAGAAGCATTGAGATATCACATGTCATGCTATAGGAAGGGTCTCAGGATTGGAATGTGAAGGATTTGGATATCACATCTCATGCTAAAGGAAGGGTCTCAGGTTTGGTAGAAGCATTGAGATATCACGTCTCTGCTATCGGAAGGGTCTCAGGATTGGATTGGGAAGGAGTTGGATATCCCTTCTCATGCTATAGGAAGGGTCTCAGGATTTGAATGGCAAGGAGTTGGATATCACATCTCATGCCATACGAAGGGTCTCAGGTTTGGTATAAGCATTGAGATATCACATCTCTGCTATCGGAAGGGTCTCAGGATTGGAATGGGAAGGAGTTGGATATTCCCATCTCATGTAATAGGAAGGGTCTCAGGTTTGGTATTAGAAGCATTGAGATATCACATCTCATGCTATAGGAAGGGTCTCAGGATTGGAATGGGAAGGACTTGGATATCACATCTCATGCTATAGGGAGGGTCTCAAGTTTGATATTAGAAGCTTTGAGATATCACATCTCATGATATCGGAAGGGTCTCAGGATTGGAATGGGAAGGAGTTGGATATCACATCTCATGATAAAGGAAGGGTCTAAGGTTTGGAAGGGGAAGGATTTGGATATCACATCTCATGTTATATTACGGGTCTCAGGTTTGGTATTAGAAGCATTGAGATATCAAGTCTCAGAGTATAGGAAGGGTCTCAGAATTGGAATGGGAAGGAGTTGGATATCACATCTCAAGCTATAGGAAGGGTCTCAGGATTGGAATGGGAAGGACTTGGATATCACATCTCATGCTATAGGAAGGCTCTCAGGTTTGGAAGGGGAAAGAGTTGGATATCACATTTCATGTTAGAGGTAGGATCTCAGGTTTGGTATTAGAGGCATTGAGATATCACATCTCATGCTATCAGAAGGGTCTCGGGAATGGAATGGGAAGGAGTTGGATATCACATCTCATGCTAAAGGGAGGGTCTCAGGTTTGGAAGGGAAAGGATTTGGATATCACATCTCATGTTATAGGAAGGATCTCAGGTTTGGTATTAGAAGCATTGAGATATCACATCTCATGCTATCAGAAGGGTCTCAGGATTGGAATGGGAAGGAGTTGGATATCACATCTCATGCTAAAGGGAGGGTCTCAGGTTTGGAAGGGGAAGGATTTGGATATCACATCTCATGTTATCGGAAGGATCTCACGTTTGGTATTAGAAGTATTGAGATATCATATCTCATGCTATAGGAAGGGTCTCAGGATTGGAATGGGAAGGAGTTGGATATCACATCTCATGTTATAGGAAGTGTCTCAGGATTGTAATGGGAAGGACTTGGATATCACATCTCATGCTATAGGTAGGGTCTCAAGTTTGATATTAGAAGCATTGAGATATCACATCTCATGCTATAGGAAGGGTCTGAGGATTGGAATGGGAAGGAGTTGGATATCACATCTCATGCTATGGGAAGGGTCTCAGGTTTGGTATAAGCAGTGAGATATCGTATCTCATGCTATAGGAAGTGTCTCAGGATTGGAATGGGAAGGAGTTGGATATCACATCTCATGTTATAGGAAGGATCTCAGGTTTGGTATAAGCATTGAGATATCACATCTCTGCTACCGGAAGGGTCTCAGGATTGGAATGGGAAGGAGTTGGATATTCCCATCTCATGTTATAGGAAGGGTCTCAGGTTTGGTATTAGAAGCATTGAGATATCACATCTCATGCTATAGGAAGGGTCTCAGGATTGGAATGGGAAGGACTTGGATATCACATCTCATGCTATAGGGAAGGTCTCAAGTTTGATATTAGAAGCTTTGAGATATCACATCTCATGATATCGGAAGGGTCTCAGGATTGGAATGGGAAGGAGTTGGATATCACATCTCATGATAAAGGAAGGGTCTAAGGTTTGGAAGGGGAAGGATTTGGATATCACATCTCATGTTATATTACGGGTCTCACGTTTGTATTAGAAGCATTGAGATATCAAATCTCATAGTATAGGAAGGGTCTCAGAATTGGAATGGGAAGGAGTTGGATATCACATCTCAAGCTATAGGAAGGGTCTCAGGATTGGAATGGGAAGGACTTGGATATCACATCTCATGCTATAGGAAGGCTCTCAGGTTTGGAAGGGGAAAGAGTTGGATATCACATTTCATGTTAGAGGTAGGATCTCAGGTTTGGTATTAGAGGCATTGAGATATCACATCTCATGCTATCAGAAGGGTCTCAGGAATGGAATGGGAAGGAGTTGGATATCACATCTCATGCTAAAGGGAGGGTCTCAGGTTTGGAAGGGGAAGGATTTGGATATCACATCTCATGTTATAGGAAGGATCTCAGGTTTGGTATTAGAAGCATAGAGATATCACATCTCATGCTATAGGAAGGGTCTCAGGATTGGAATGGGAAGGACTTGGATGTCACACCTCATGCTATAGGGAGGGTCTCAAGTTTGATATTAGAAGCATTGAGATAACAAATCTCATGATATCGGAAGGGTCTCAGGATTGGAATGGGAAGGAGTTGGATATCACATCTCATGATAAAGGAAGGGTCTAAGGTTTGGAAGGGGAAGGATTTGGATATCACATCTCATGTTATAGGACGGGTCTCAGGTTTGGTATTAGAAGCATTGAGATATCAAGTCTCATGGTATAAGAAGGGTCTCAGAATTGGAATGGGAAGGAGTTGGATATCACACCTCAAGCTATAGGAAGGGTCTCAGGATTGGAATGGGAAGGAGTTTGATATCACATCTCATGCCATAGTATGGGTCTCAGGTTTGGTAGAAGCATTGGGATATCACATCTCATGCTATCGGAAGGGTATCAGTATTGGATTTTGAAGAAGTTGGATATCCCATCTCATGCTATAGGAAGGGTCTCAGGTTGGAATGGGAAGGAGTTGGATATCACATTTCATGTTATAGGAAGGGTCTCAGGATTGGAATGGGAAGGACTTGGATATCATATCTCATGCTATAGGACGGGTCTCAGGTTTGTTATTAGAATCATTGAGATATCATATTGCATGCTGTAGGAAGGGTCTAAGGATTGGAATAGGAAGGACCTGGATATCACATGTCATGCTATAGATAGGCTCTTAGGTTTGGAAAGGGAAGGAGTTGGATATCACATTTCATGTTAGAGGAAGGATCTCAGGTTTGGTATTAGAAGCACTGAGATATCACATCTCATGCTATAGGAAGGGTCTCAGGATTGGAATGGGAAGTAGTTGGATATCACATCTCATGCTATAGGAAGGGTCTCAGGTTTGGTATAAGCATTGAGATATCACATCTCATGCTATAGGACGGGTCTCAGGATTGGAATGGAAGGAGTTGGATATCACATCTCATTTTATAGGAAGGATCTCAGGTTTGGTATTAGAATCATTGAGACATCACATCTCATGCTATAGGAAGGGTCTCAGGGTTGGAATGGGAAAGAGTTGGATATCACAACTCATCCAATAGGAAGGGTCTCAGGTTTGGAATGGGAAGGAATTGGATATCACATCTCATGTTATAGGAAGGATCTCAGGTTTGGTATTAGAAGCATTGAGATATCACATGTCATGCTATAGGAAGGGTCTCAGGATTGGAATGTGAAGGATTTGGATATCACATCTCATGCTAAAGGAAGGGTCTCAGGTTTGGTAGAAGCATTGAGATATCACGTCTCTGCTATCGGAAGGGTCTCAGGATTGGATTGGGAAGGAGTTGGATATCCCTTCTCATGCTATAGGAAGGGTCTCAGGATTTGAATGGCAAGGAGTTGGATATCACATCTCATGCCATACGAAGGGTCTCAGGTTTGGTATAAGCATTGAGATATCACATCTCTGCTATCGGAAGGGTCTCAGGATTGGAATGGGAAGGAGATGGATATTCCCATCTCATGTAATAGGAAGGGTCTCAGGTTTGGTATTAGAAGCATTGAGATATCACATCTCATGCTATAGGAAGGGTCTCAGGATTGGAATGGGAAGGACTTGGATATCACATCTCATGCTATAGGGAGGGTCTCAAGTTTGATATTAGAAGCTTTGAGATATCACATCTCATGATATCGGAAGGGTCTCAGGATTGGAATGGGAAGGAGTTGGATATCACATCTCATGATAAAGGAAGGGTCTAAGGTTTGGAAGGGGAAGGATTTGGATATCACATCTCATGTTATATTACGGGTCTCAGATTTGGTATTAGAAGCATTGAGATATCAAGTCTCAGAGTATAGGAAGGGTCTCAGAATTGGAATGGGAAGGAGTTGGATATCACATCTCAAGCTATAGGAAGGGTCTCAGGATTGGAATGGGAAGGACTTGGATATCACATCTCATGCTATAGGAAGGCTCTCAGGTTTGGAAGGGGAAAGAGTTGGATATCACATTTCATGTTAGAGGTAGGATCTCAGGTTTGGTATTAGAGGCATTGAGATATCACATCTCATGCTATCAGAAGGGTCTCGGGAATGGAATGGGAAGGAGTTGGATATCACATCTCATGGTAAAGGGAGGGTCTCAGGTTTGGAAGGGAAAGGATTTGGATATCACATCTCATGTTATAGGAAGGATCTCAGGTTTGGTATTAGAAGCATTGAGATATCACATCTCATGCTATCAGAAGGGTCTCAGGATTGGAATGGGAAGGAGTTGGATATCACATCTCATGCTAAAGGGAGGGTCTCAGGTTTGGAAGGGGAAGGATTTGGATATCACATCTCATGTTATCGGAAGGATCTCACGTTTGGTATTAGAAGTATTGAGATATCATATCTCATGCTATAGGAAGGGTCTCAGGAATGGAATGGGAAGGAGTTGGATATCACATCTCATGTTATAGGAAGTGTCTCAGGATTGTAATGGGAAGGACTTGGATATCACATCTCATGCTATAGGTAGGGTCTCAAGTTTGATATTAGAAGCATTGAGATATCACATCTCATGCTATAGGAAGGGTCTGAGGATTGGAATGGGAAGGAGTTGGATATCACATCTCATGCTATGGGAAGGGTCTCAGGTTTGGTATAAGCAGTGAGATATCGTATCTCATGCTATAGGAAGTGTCTCAGGATTGGAATGGGAAGGAGTTGGATATCACATCTCATGTTATAGGAAGGATCTCAGGTTTGGTATAAGCATTGAGATATCACATCTCTGCTACCGGAAGGGTCTCAGGATTGGAATGGGAAGGAGTTGGATATTCCCATCTCATGTTATAGGAAGGGTCTCAGGTTTGGTATTAGAAGCATTGAGATATCACATCTCATGCTATAGGAAGGGTCTCAGGATTGGAATGGGAAGGACTTGGATATCACATCTCATGCTATAGGGAAGGTCTCAAGTTTGATATTAGAAGCTTTGAGATATCACATCTCATGATATCGGAAGGGTCTCAGGATTGGAATGGGAAGGAGTTGGATATCACATCTCATGATAAAGGAAGGGTCTAAGGTTTGGAAGGGGAAGGATTTGGATATCACATCTCATGTTATATTACGGGTCTCACGTTTGTATTAGAAGCATTGAGATATCAAATCTCATAGTATAGGAAGGGTCTCAGAATTGGAATGGGAAGGAGTTGGATATCACATCTCAAGCTATAGGAAGGGTCTCAGGATTGGAATGGGAAGGACTTGGATATCACATCTCATGCTATAGGAAGGCTCTCAGGTTTGGAAGGGGAAAGAGTTGGATATCACATTTCATGTTAGAGGTAGGATCTCAGGTTTGGTATTAGAGGCATTGAGATATCACATCTCATGCTATCAGAAGGGTCTCAGGAATGGAATGGGAAGGAGTTGGATATCACATCTCATGCTAAAGGGAGGGTCTCAGGTTTGGAAGGGGAAGGATTTGGATATCACATCTCATGTTATAGGAAGGATCTCAGGTTTGGTATTAGAAGCATTGAGATATCACATCTCATGCTATCGGAAGGATCTCAGGTTTGGTATTAGAAGCATTGAGATATCACATCTCATGCTATCAGAAGAGTCTCAGGATTGGAATAGGAAGGAGTTGGATATCACATCTCATGCTAAAGGGAGGGTCTCAGGATTGGAAGGGGAAGGATTTGGATATCACATCTCATGTTATCGGAAGGATCTCACGTTTGGTATTAGAAGTATTGAGATATCATATCTCATGCTATAGGAAGGGTCTCAGGATTGGAATGGGAAGGAGTTGGATATCACATCTCATGCTATAGGGAGGGTCTCAGGATTGGAATGGGAAGGACTTAGATATCACATATCATGCTATAGGGAGGGTCTCAGTTTTGATATTAGAAGCATTGAGATATCACATCTCATGCTATAGGAAGTGTCTCAGGATTGGAATGGGAAGGTGCTGGATATCACATCTCATGCTAAAGGAAGGGTCTCAGGTTTGGAACTGGAAGGATTTGGATATCACATCTCATGTTATAGGAAGGGTCTCAGGTTTGGTATAAGCATTGAGATATCACATCTCTGCTATCGGAAGTGTCTCAGGATTGGAATGGGAAGGAGTTGGATATCCCATCTCATGTTATAGGACGGGTCTCAGGTTTGTTATTAGAATCATTGAGATATCATATTGCATGCTGTAGGAAGGGTCTAAGGGTTGGAATGGGAAGGACTTGGATATCACATCTCATGGTATAGATAGGCTCTTAGGTTTGGAAAGGGAAGGAGTTGGATATCACATTTCATGTTAGAGGAAGGATCTCAGGTTTGGTATTAGAAGCATTGAGATATCACATCTCATGCTATAGGAAGGGTCTCAGGATTGGAATGGGAAGCAGTTGGATATCACATCTCATGCTAAAGGGAGGGTCTCAGGTTTGGAAGGGGAAGGATTTGGATATCACATCTCATGTTATAGGAAGGATCTCAGGTTTGGTATTAGAAGCATTGAGATATCACATCTCATGCTATCGGAAGGATCTCAGGTTTGGTATTAGAAGCATTGAGATATCACATCTCATGCTATCAGAAGAGTCTCAGGATTGGAATAGGAAGGAGTTGGATATCACATCTCATGCTAAAGGGAGGGTCTCAGGATTGGAAGGGGAAGGATTTGGATATCACATCTCATGTTATCGGAAGGATCTCACGTTTGGTATTAGAAGTATTGAGATATCATATCTCATGCTATAGGAAGGGTCTCAGGATTGGAATGGGAAGGAGTTGGATATCACATCTCATGCTATAGGGAGGGTCTCAGGATTGGAATGGGAAGGACTTAGATATCACATATCATGCTATAGGGAGGGTCTCAGTTTTGATATTAGAAGCATTGAGATATCACATCTCATGCTATAGGAAGTGTCTAAGGATTGGAATGGGAAGGTGCTGGATATCACATCTCATGCTAAAGGAAGGGTCTCAGGTTTGGAACGGGAAGGATTTGGATATCACATCTCATGTTATAGGAAGGGTCTCAGGTTTGGTATAAGCATTGAGATATCACATCTCTGCTATCGGAAGTGTCTCAGGATTGGAATGGGAAGGAGTTGGATATCCCATCTCATGTTATAGGACGGGTCTCAGGTTTGTTATTAGAATCATTGAGATATCATATTGCATGCTGTAGGAAGGGTCTAAGGGTTTTAATGGGAAGGACTTGGATATCACATCTCATGGTATAGATAGGCTCTTAGGTTTGGAAAGGGAAGGAGTTGGATATCACATTTCATGTTAGAGGAAGGATCTCAGGTTTGGTATTAGAAGCATTGAGATATCACATCTCATGCTATAGGAAGGGTCTCAGGATTGGAATGGGAAGCAGTTGGATATCACATCTCATGCTATAGGAAGGGTCTCAGGTTTGGTATAAGCATTGAGATATCACATCTCATGCTATAGGACGGGTCTCAGGATTGGAATGGAAGGAGTTGGATATCACATCTCATGTTATAGGAAGGATCTCAGGTTTGGTATTAGAAGCATTGAGACATCACATCTCATGCTATAGGAAGGGTCTCAGGGTTGGAATGGGAAGGAGTTGGATATCACATCTCATCCAATAGGAAGGGTCTCAGGTTTGGAATGGGAAGGAATTGGATATCACATCTCATGTTATAGGAAGGATCTCAGGTTTGGTATTAGAAGCATTGAGATATCACATCTCATGCTATAGGAAGGGTCTCAGGATTGGAATGTGAAGGATTTGGATATCACATCTCATGCTAAAGGAAGGGTCTCAGGTTTGGTAGAAGCATTGAGATATCACGTCTCTGCTATCGGAAGAGTCTCAGGATTGGATTGGGAAGGAGTTGGATATCACATCTCATGCCATAGGAAGGGTCTCAGGTTTGGTATAAGCATTGAGATATCACATCTCTGCTATCGGAAGGGTCTCAGGATTGGATTGGGAAGGAGTTGGATATCCCTTCTCATGCTATAGGAAGTGTCTCAGGTTGGAATGGGAAGGAGTTGGATATGACATCTCATGTTATAGGAAGGGTCTCAGGATTGGAATGGGAAGGATTTGGATATCACATCTCTTGCTATAGGAAGGGTCTCAGGATTGGAATGGGTAGGAGTTGGATATTACTTTCTTGCTATAGGAAGGGTCTCATGTTTGGAATGTGAAGGAGTTGGATATAACATATGCTATAGTTAGTGTCTCAGGTTTGGAACGGGAAGGAGTTGGATATCACATCTCATGTTATAGGAAGGGCCTCAGGTTTGGTATAAGCATTGAGATATCACATCTCTGCTATCGGAAGCGGCTCAGGATTGGAATGGGAAGGAGTTGGATATCCCATCTCATGTTATAGGAAGAGTCTCTGGTTTGGTATTAGAATCATTGAGATATCACATCGCATGCTGTAGGAAAGGTCTAAGGATTGGAATGGGATGGACTTGGATATCACATCTCATGCTATAGGTAGGCTCTCAGGTTTGGTATAAGCATTGAGATATCACATCTCATGCTATAGGAAGGGTCTCAGGATTGGAATGGGAAGGAATTGGATATCACATCTCATGCTATAGGAAGGGTCTCAGATTTGGTATAAGCATTGAGATATCACATCTCATGCTAAAGGAAGGGTCTCAGGATTGGAATGGGAAGGAGTTGTATATGACATCTCAGGCCATAGGAAGGTTCTCAGGTTTGGTATAAGCATTGAGATATCACATCTCTGCTATCGGAAGGGTCTCAGGATTGGAATGGGAAGCAGTTGGATATCCCATCTCATGTTATAGGAAGGGTCTCAGGTTTGGTATTAGAAGCATAGAGATATCACATCTCATGCTATAGGAAGGATCTCAGGATTTGAATGGCAAGGAGTTGGATATCACATCTCATGCCATAGGAAGGGTCTCAGGTTTGGTATAAGCATTGAGATATCACATCTCTGCTATCGGAAGGGTCTCAGGATTGGATTGGGAAGGAGTTAGATATCCCTTCTCATGCTATAGGAAGTGTCTCAGGTTGGAATGGGAAGGAGTTGGATATCACATCTCATGTTATAGGAAGGGTCTCAGGATTGGAATGGGAAGGACTTGGTTGTCACATCTCATGCTATAGGGAGGGTCTCAAGTTTGATATTAGAAGCATTGAGATAACAAATCTCATGATATCGGAAGGGTCTCAGGATTGGAATGGGAAGGAGTTGGATATCACATCTCATGATAAAGGAAGGGTCTAAGGTTTGGAAGGGGAAGGATTTGGATATCACATCTCATGTTATAGGACGGCTCTCAGGTTTGGTATTAGATGCATTGAGATATCAAGTCTCATGGTATAAGAAGGGTCTCAGAATTGGAATGGGAAGGAGTTGGATATCACACCTCAAGCTATAGGAAGGGTCTCAGGATTGGAATGGGAAGGAGTTTGATATCACATCTCATGCCATAGTATGGGTCTCAGGTTTGGTAGAAGCATTGGGATATCACATCTCATGCTATCGGAAGGGTATCAGTATTGGATTTGGAAGAAGTTGGATATCCCATCTCATGCTATAGGAAGGGTCTCAGGTTGGAATGGGAAGGAGTTGGATATCACATTTCATGATATAGGAAGGGTCTCAGGATTGGAATGGGAAGGACTTGGATATCATATCTCATGCTATAGGACGGGTCTCAGGTTTGTTATTAGAATCATTGAGATATCATATTGCATGCTGTAGGAAGGGTCTAAGGATTGGAATGGGAAGGACTTGGATATCACATCTCATGCTATAGATAGGCTCTTAGGTTTGGAAAGGGAAGGAGTTGGATATCACATTTCATGTTAGAGGAAGGATCTCAGGTTTGGTATTAGAAGCATTGAGATATCACATCTCATGCTATATGAAGGGTCTCAGGATTGGAATGGGAAGTAGTTGGATATCACATCTCATGCTATAGGAAGGGTCTCAGGTTTGGTATAAGCATTGAGATATCACATCTCATGCTATAGGACAGGTCTCAGGATTTGAATGGAAGGAGTTGGATATCACATATCATGTTATAGGAAGGATCTCAGGTTTGGTATTGGAAGCATTGAGACATCACATCCCATGCTATAGGAAGGGTTCAGGGTTGGAATGGGAAGGAGTTGGATATCACATCTCATCCAATAGGAAGGGTCTCAGGTTTGGAATGGGAAGGAATTGGATATCACATCTCATGTTATAGGAAAGATCTCAGGTTTGGTATTAGAAGCATTGAGATATCACATCTCATGCTATAGGAAGGGTCTCAGGATTGGAATGTGAAGGATTTGGATATCACATCTCATGCTAAAGGAAGGGTCTCAGGTTTGGTAGAAGCATTGAGATATCACGTCTCTGCTATCGGAAGGGTCTCAGGATTGGATTGGGAAGGAGTTGGATATCCCTTCTCATGCTATAGGAAGGGTCTCAGGATTTGAATGGCAAGGAGTTGGATATCACATCTCATGCCATAGGAAGGGTCTCAGGTTTGGTATAAGCATTGAGATATCACATCTCTGCTATCGGAAGGGTCTCAGGATTGGAATGGGAAGGAGTTGGATATTCCCATCTCATGTTATAGGAAGGGTCATTGGTTTGGTATTAGAAGCATTGAGATATCACATCTCATGCTATAGGAAGGGTCTCAGGATTGGAATGGGAAGGACTTGGATATCACATCGCTTGCTATAGGGAGGGTCTCAAGTTTGATATTAGAAGCTTTGAGATATCACATCTCATGATATCGGAAGGGTCTCAGGATTGGAATGGGAAGGAGTTGGATATCACATCTCATGATAAAGGAAGGGTCTAAGGTTTGGAAGGGGAAGGATTTGGATATCACATCTCATGTTATATTACGGGTCTCAGGTTTGGTATTAGAAGCATTGAGATATCAAGTCTCAGAGTATAGGAAGGGTCTCAGAATTGGAATGGGAAGGAGTTGGATATCACATCTCAAGCTATAGGAAGGGTCTCAGGATTGGAATGGGAAGGACTTGGATGTCACATCTCATGCTATAGGAAGGCTCTCAGGTTTGGAAGGGGAAAGAGTTGGATATCACATTTCATGTTAGAGGTAGGATCTCAGGTTTGGTATTAGAGGCATTGAGATATCACATCTCATGCTATCAGAAGGGTCTCAGGAATGGAATGGGAAGGAGTTGGATATCACATCTCATGCTAAAGGGAGGGTCTCAGGTTTGGAAGGGGAATGATTTGGATATCACATCTCATGTTATAGGAAGGATCTCAGGTTTGGTATTAGAAGCATTGAGATATCACATCTCATGCTATCGGAAGGATCTCAGGTTTGGTATTAGAAGCATTGAGATATCACATCTCATGCTATCAGAAGGGTCTCAGGATTGGAATGGGAAGGAGTTGGATATCACATCTCATGCTAAAGGGAGGGTCTCAGGTTTGGAAGGGGAAGGATTTGGATATCACATCTCATGTTATCGGAAGGATCTCACGTTTGGTATTAGAAATATTGAGATATCATATCTCATGCTATAGGAAGGGTCTCAGGAGTGGAATGGGAAAGAGTTGGATATCACATCTCATGCTATAGGGAGTGTCTCAGGATTGGAATGGGAAGGACTTAGATATCACATATCATGCTATAGGGAGGGTCTCAGTTTTGATATTAGAAGCATTGAGATATCACATCTCATGCTATCGGAAGTGTCTCAGGATTGGAATGGGAAGGAGCTGGATATCACATCTCATGCTAAAGGAAGGGTCTCAGGTTTGGTATTAGAAGCATTGAGATAACACATCTCATGCTATAGGAAGGGTCTCAGGATTGGAATGGGAAGTAGTTGGATATCACATCTCATGCTATAGGAAGGGTCTCAGGTTTCGTATAAGCATTGCGATATCACATCTCATGCTATAGGACGGGTCTCAGGATTGGAATGGAAGGAGTTGGATATCACATCTCATGTTATAGGAAGGATCTCAGGTTTGGTATTAGAATCATTGAGACATCACATCTCATGCTATAGGAAGGGTCTCAGGGTTGGAATGGGAAGGAGTTGGATATCACAACTCATCCAATAGGAAGGGTCTCAGGTTTGGAATGGGAAGGAATTGGATATCACATCTCATGTTATAGGAAGGATCTCAGGTTTGGTATTAGAAGCATTGAGATATCACATCTCATGCTATAGGAAGGGACTCAGGATTGGAATGTGAAGGATTTGGATATCACATCTCATGCTAAAGGAAGGGTCTCAGGTTTGGTAGAAGCATTGAGATATCACGTCTCTGCTATCGGAAGGGTCTCAGGATTGGATTGGGAAGGAGTTGGATATCCCTTCTCATGCTATAGGAAGGGTCTCAGGATTTGAATGGCAAGGAGTTGGATATCACATCTCATGCCATACGAAGGGTCTCAGGTTTGGTATAAGCATTGAGATATCACATCTCTGCTATCGGAAGGGTCTCAGGATTGGAATGGGAAGGAGTTGGATATTCCCATCTCATGTAATAGGAAGGGTCTCAGGTTTGGTATTAGAAGCATTGAGATATCACATCTCATGCTATAGGAAGGGTCTCAGGATTGGAATGGGAAGGACTTGGATATCACATCTCATGCTATAGGGAGGGTCTCAAGTTTGATATTAGAAGCTTTGAGATATCACATCTCATGATATCGGAAGGGTCTCAGGATTGGAATGGGAAGGAGTTGGACATCACATCTCATGATAAAGGAAGGGTCTAAGGTTTGGAAGGGGAAGGATTTGGATATCACATCTCATGTTATATTACGGGTCTCAGGTTTGGTATTAGAAGCATTGAGATATCAAGTCTCAGAGTATAGGAAGGGTCTCAGAATTGGAATGGGAAGGAGTTGGATATCACATCTCAAGCAATAGGAAGGGTATCAGGATTGGAATGGGAAGGACTTGGATATCAGATCTCATGCTATAGGAAGGCTCTCAGGTTTGGAAGGGGAAAGAGTTGGATATCACATTTCATGTTAGAGGTAGGATCTCAGGTTTGGTATTAGAGGCATTGAGATATCACATCTCATGCTATCAGAAGGGTCTCGGGAATGGAATGGGAAGGAGTTGGATATCACATCTCATGCTAAAGGGAGGGTCTCAGGTTTGGAAGGGGAAGGATTTGGATATCACATCTCATGTTATAGGAAGGATCTCAGGTTTGGTATTAGAAGCATTGAGATATCACATCTCATGCTATCGGAAGGATCTCAGGTTTGGTATTAGAAGCATTGAGATATCACATCTCATGCTATCAGAAGGGTCTCAGGATTGGAATGGGAAGGAGTTGGATATCACATCTCATGCTAAAGGGAGGGTCTCAGGTTTGGAAGGGGAAGGATTTGGATATCACATCTCATGTTATCGGAAGGATCTCACGTTTGGTATTAGAAGTATTGAGATATCATATCTCATGCTATAGGAAGGGTCTCAGGATTGGAATGGGAAGGAGTTGGATATCACATCTCATGCTATAGGAAGTGTCTCAGGATTGTAATGGGAAGGACTTGGATATCACATCTCATGCTATAGGTAGGGTCTCAAGTTTGATATTAGAAGCATTGAGATATCACATCTCATGCTATAGGAAGGGTCTGAGGATTGGAATGGGAAGGAGTTGGATATCACATCTCATGCTATGGGAAGGGTCTCAGGTTTGGTATAAGCAGTGAGATATCACATCTCATGCTATAGGAAGTGTCTCAGGATTGGAATGGGAAGGAGTTGGATATCACATCTCATGTTATAGGAAGGATCTCAGGATTGGTATAAGCATTGAGATATCACATCTCTGCTATCGGAAGGGTCTCAGGATTGGAATGGGAAGGAGTTGGATATTCCCATCTCATGTTATAGGAAGGGTCTCAGGTTTGGTATTAGAAGCATTGAGATATCACATCTCATGCTATAGGAAGGGTCTCAGGATTGGAATGGGAAGGACTTGGATATCACATCTCATGCTATAGGGAGGGTCTCAAGTTTGATATTAGAAGCTTTGAGATATCACATCTCATGATATCGGAAGGGTCTCAGGATTGGAATGGGAAGGAGTTGGATATCACATCTCATGATAAAGGAAGGGTCTAAGGTTTGGAAGGGGAAGGATTTGGATATCACATCTCATGTTATATTACGGGTCTCACGTTTGTATTAGAAGCATTGAGATATCAAGTCTCATAGTATAGGAAGGGTCTCAGAATTGGAATGGGAAGGAGTTGGATATCACATCTCAAGTTATAGGAAGGGTCTCAGGATTGGAATGGGAAGGACTTGGATATCACATCTCATGCTATAGGAAGGCTCTCAGGTTTGGAAGGGGAAAGAGTTGGATATCACATTTCATGTTAGAGGTAGGATCTCAGGTTTGGTATTAGAGGCATTGAGATATCACATCTCATGCTATCAGAAGGGTCTCAGGAATGGAATGGGAAGGAGTTGGATATCACATCTCATGCTAAAGGGAGGGTCTCAGGTTTGGAAGGGGAAGGATTTGGATATCATATCTCATGTTATAGGAAGGATCTCAGGTTTGGTATTAGAAGCATTGAGATATCACATCTCATGCTATTGGAAGGATCTCAGGTTTGGTATTAGAAGCATTGAGATATCACATATCATGCTATCAGAAGAGTCTCAGGATTGGAATAGGAAGGAGTTGGATATCACATCTCATGCTAAAGGGAGGGTCTCAGGATTGGAAGGGGAAGGATTTGGATATCACATCTCATGTTATCGGAAGGATCGCACGTTTGGTATTAGAAGTATTGAGATATCATATCTCATGCTATAGGAAGGGTCTCAGGATTGGAATGGGAAGGAGTTGGATATCACATCTCATGCTATAGGGAGGGTCTCAGGATTGGAATGGGAAGGACTTAGATATCACATATCATGCTATAGGGAGGGTCTCAGTTTTGATATTAGAAGCATTGAGATATCACATCTCATGCTATAGGAAGTGTCTCAGGATTGGAATGGGAAGGTGCTGGATATCACATCTCATGCTAAAGGAAGGGTCTCAGGTTTGGAACGGGAAGGATTTGGATATCATATCTCATGTTATAGGAAGGGTCTCAGGTTTGGTAAAAGCATTGAGATATCACATCTCTGCTATCGGAAGTGTCTCAGGATTGGAATGGGAAGGAGTTGGATATCCCATCTCATGTTATAGGACGGGTCTCAGGTTTGTTATTAGAATCATTGAGATATCATATTGCATGCTGTAGGAAGGGTCTAAGGGTTGGAATGGGAAGGAGTTGGATATCCCATCTCATGTTATAGGACGGGTCTCAGGTTTGTTATTAGAATCATTGAGATATCACATCTCATGCTATAGGAAGGGTCTCAGGATTGGAATGGGAAGCAGTTGGATATCACATCTCATGCTATAGGAAGGGTCTCAGGTTTGGTATAAGCATTGAGATATCACATCTCATGCTATAGGACGGGTCTCAGGATTGGAATGGAAGGAGTTGGATATCACATCTCATGTTATAGGAAGGATCTCAGGTTTGGTATTAGAAGCATTGAGACATCACATCTCATGCTATAGGAAGGGTCTCAGGGTTGGAATGGGAAGGAGTTGGATATCACATCGCATCCAATAGGAAGGGTCTCAGGTTTGGAATGGGAAGGAATTGGATATCACATCTCATGTTATAGGAAGGATCTCAGGTTTGGTATTAGAAGCATTGAGATATCACATCTCATGCTATAGGAAGGGTCTCAGGATTGGAATGTGAAGGATTTGAATATCACATCTCATGCTAAAGGAAGGGTCTCAGGTTTGGTAGAAGCATTGAGATATCACGTCTCTGCTATCGGAAGGGTCTCAGGATTGGATTGGGAAGGAGTTGGATATCACATCTCATGCCATAGGAAGGGTCTCAGGTTTGGTATAAGCATTGAGATATCACATCTCTGCTATCGGAAGGGTCTCAGGATTGTATTGGGAAGGAGTTGGATATCCCTTCTCATGCTATAGGAAGTGTCTCAGGTTGGAATGGGAAGGAGTTGGATATCACATCTCATGTTATAGGAAGGGTCTCAGGATTGGAATGGGAAGGATTTGGATATCACATCTCTTGCTATAGGAAGGGTCTCAGGATTGGAATGGGTAGGAGTTGGATATCCCATCTCATGTTATAGGAAGAGTCTCTGGTTTGGTATTAGAATCATTGAGATATCACATTGCATGCTGTAGGAAGGGTCTAAGGATTGGAATGGGATGGACTTGGATATCACAACTCATGCTATAGGTAGGCTCTCAGGTTTGGTATAAGCATTGAGATATCACATCTCATGCTATAGGAAGGGTCTCAGGATTGGAATGGGAAGGAATTGGATATCACATCTCATGCTATAGGAAGGGTCTCAGATTTGGTATAAGCATTGAGATATCACATCTCATGCTAAAGGAAGGGTCTCAGGATTGGAATGGGAAGGAGTTGTATATGACATCTCAGGCCATAGGAAGGTTCTCAGGTTTGGTATAAGCATTGAGATATCACATCTCTGCTATCGGAAGGGTCTCAGGATTGGAATGGGAAGGAGTTGGATTTCCCATCTCATGTTATAGGAAGGGTCTCAGGTTTGGTATTAGAAGCATAGAGATATCACATCTCATGCTATAGGAAGGGTCTCAGGATTTGAATGGCAAGGAGTTGGATATCACATCTCATGCCATAGGAAGGGTCTCAGGTTTGGTATAAGCATTCAGATATCACATCTCTGCTATCGGAAGGGTCTCAGGATTGGATTGGGAAGGAGTTAGATATCCCTTCTCATGCTATAGGAAGTGTCTCAGGTTGGAATGGGAAGGAGTTGGATATCACATCTCATGCTATAGGAAGGGTCTCAGGATTGGAATGGGAAGGACTTGGATGTCACATCTCATGCTATAGGGAGGGTCTCAAGTTTGATATTAGAAGCATTGAGATAACAAATCTCATGATATCGGAAGGGTCTCAGGATTGGAATGGGAAGGAGTTGGATATCACATCTCATGATAAAGGAAGGGTCTAAGGTTTGGAAGGGGAAGGATTTGGATATCACATCTCATGTTATAGGACGGGTCTCAGGTTTGGTATTAGAAGCATTGAGATATCAAGTCTCATGGTATAAGAAGGGTCTCAGAATTGGAATGGGAAGGAGTTGGATATCACACCTCAAGCTATAGGAAGGGTCTCATGATTGGAATGGGAAGGACTTGGATATCACATCTCATGCTATAGGGAGGGTCTCAAGTTTGATATTAGAAGCTTTGAGATATCACATCTCATGATATCGGAAGGGTCTCAGGATTGGAATGGGAAGGAGTTGGATATCACATCTCAAGATAAAGGAAGGGTCTAAGGTTTGGAAGGGGAAGCATCTGGATATCAAATCTCATGTTATATTACGGGTCTCACGTTTGTATTAGAGGCATTGAGATATCAAGTCTCATAGTATAGGAAGGGTCTCAGAATTGGAATGGGAAGGAGTTGGATATCACATCTCAAGCTATAGGAAGGGTCTCAGGATTGGAATGGGGAGGACTTGGATATCACATCTCATGCTATAGGAAGGCTCTCAGGTTTGGAAGGGGAAATAGTTGGATATCACATTTCATGTTAGAGGTAGGATCTCAGGTTTGGTATTAGAGGCATTGAGATATCACATCTCATGCTATCAGAAGGGTCTCAGGAATGGAATGGGAAGGAGTTGGATATCACATCTCATGCTAAAGGGAGGGTCTCAGGTTTGGAAGGGGAAGGATTTGGATATCACATCTCATGTTATAGGAAGGATCTCAGGTTTGGTATTAGAAGCATTGAGATATCACATCTCATGCTATCGGAAGGATCTCAGGTTTGGTATTAGAAGCATTGAGATATCACATCTCATGCTATCAGAAGAGTCTCAGGATTGGAATAGGAAGGAGTTGGATATCACATCTCATGCTAAAGGGAGGGTCTCAGGATTGGAAGGGGAAGGATTTGGATATCACATCTCATGTTATCGGAAGGATCTCACGTTTGGTATTAGAAGTATTGAGATATCATATCTCATGCTATAGGAAGGGTCTCAGGATTGGAATGGGAAGGAGTTGGATATCACATCTCATGCTATAGGGAGGGTCTCAGGATTGGAATGGGAAGGACTTAGATATCACATATCATGCTATAGGGAGGGTCTCAGTTTTGATATTAGAAGCATTGAGATATCACATCTCATGCTATAGGAAGTGTCTCAGGATTGGAATGGGAAGGTGCTGGATATCACATCTCATGCTAAAGGAAGGGTCTCAGGTTTGGAACGGGAAGGATTTGGATATCACATCTCATGTTATAGGAAGGGTCTCAGGTTTGGTATAAGCATTGAGATATCACATCTCTGCTATCGGAAGTGTCTCAGGATTGGAATGGGAAGGAGTTGGATATCCCATCTCATGTTATAGGACGGGTCTCAGGTTTGTTATTAGAATCATTGAGATATCATATTGCATGCTGTAGGAAGGGTCTAAGGGTTGGAATGGGAAGGACTTGGATATCACATCTCATGCTATAGATAGGCTTTTAGGTTTGGAAAGGGAAGGAGTTGGATATCACATTTCATGTTAGAGGAAGGATCTCAGGTTTGGTATTAGAAGCATTGAGATATCACATCTCATGCTATAGGAAGGGTCTCAGGATTGGAATGGGAAGCAGTTGGATATCACATCTCATGCTATAGGAAGGGTCTCAGGTTTGGTATAAGCATTGAGATATCACATCTCATGCTATAGGACGGGTCTCAGGATTGGAATGGAAGGAGTTGGATATCACATCTCATGTTATAGGAAGGATCTCAGGTTTGGTATTAGAAGCATTGAGACATCACATCTCATGCTATAGGAAGGGTCTCAGGGTTGGAATGGGAAGGAGTTGGATATCACATCTCATCCAATAGGAAGGGTCTCAGGTTTGGAATGGGAAGGAATTGGATATCACATCTCATGTTATAGGAAGGATCTCAGGTTTGGTATTAGAAGCATTGAGATATCACATCTCATGCTATAGGAAGGGTCTCAGGATTGGAATTTGAAGGATTTGGATATCACATCTCATGCTAAAGGAAGGGTCTCAGGTTTGGTAGAAGCATTGAGATATCACGTCTCTGCTATCGGAAGGGTCTCAGGATTGGATTGGGAAGGAGTTGGATATCACATCTCATGCCATAGGAAGGGTCTCAGGTTTGGTATAAGCATTGAGATATCACATCTCTGCTATCGGAAGGGTCTCAGGATTGGATTGGGAAGGAGTTGGATATCCCTTCTTATGCTATAGGAAGTGTCTCAGGTTGGAATGGGAAGGAGTTGGATATCACATCTCATGTTATAGGAAGGGTCTCAGGATTGGAATGGGAAGGATTTGGATATCACATCTCTTGCTATAGGAAGGGTCTCAGGATTGGAATGGGTAGGAGTTGGATATTACTTTCTTGCTATAGGAAGGGTCTCATGTTTGGAATGGGAAGGAGTTGGATATCACATATGCTATAGTTAGTGTCTCAGGTTTGGAACGGGAAGGAGTTGGATATCACATCTCATGTTATAGGAAGGGTCTCAGGTTTGGTATAAGCATTGAGATATCACATCTCTGCTATCGGAAGCGGCTCAGGATTGGAATGGGAAGGAGTTGGATATCCCATCTCATGTTATTGGAAGAGTCTCTGGTTTGGTAGAATCATTGAGATATCACATCGCATGCTGTAGGAAGGGTCAAAGGATTGGAATGGGATGGACTTGGATATCACATCTCATGCTATAGGTAGGCTCTCAGGTTTGGTATAAGCATTGAGATATCACATCTCATGCTATAGGAAGGGTCTCAGGATTGGAATGGGAAGGAATTGGATATCACATCTCATGCTATAGGAAGGGTCTCAGATTTGGTATAAGCATTGAGATATCACATCTCATGCTAAAGGAAGGGTCTCAGGATTGGAATGTGAAGGATTTGGATATCACATCTCATGCTAAAGGAAGGGTCTCAGGTTTGGTAGAAGCATTGAGATATCACGTCGCTGCTATCGGAAGGGTCTCAGGATTGGATTGGGAAGGAGTTGGATATCCCTTCTCATGCTATAGGAAGGGTCTCAGGATTTGAATGGCAAGGAGTTGGATATCACATCTCATGCCATAGGAAGGGTCTCAGGTTTGGTAAAAGCATTGAGATATCACATCTCTGCTATCGGAAGGGTCTCAGGATTGGATTGGGAAGGAGTTGAATATCCCTTCTCATGCTATAGGAAGTGTCTCAGGTTGGAATGGGAAGGAGTTGGATATCACATCTCATGTTATAGGAAGGGTCTCAGGATTGGAATGGGAAGGATTTGGATATCACATCTCTTGCTATAGGAAGGGTCTCAGGATTGGAATGGGTAGGAGTTGGATATTACTTTCTTGCTATAGGAAGGGTCTCATGTTTGGAATGGGAAGGAGTTGGATATCACATATGCTATAGTTAGTGTCTCAGGTTTGGAACGGGAAGGAGTTGGATATCACATCTCATGTTATAGGAAGGGTCTCAGGTTTGGTATAAGCATTGAGATATCACATCTCTGCTATCGGAAGCGGCTCAGGATTGGAATGGGAAGGAGTTGGATATCCCATCTCATGTTATAGGAAGAGTCTCTGGTTTGGTATTAGAATCATTGAGATATCACATCTCATGCTAAAGGAAGGGTCTCAGGATTGGAATGGGAAGGAATTGGATATCACATCTCATGCTATAGGAAGGGTCTCAGATTTGGTATAAGCATTGAGATATCACATCTCATGCTATAGGAAGGGTCTCAGGATTGGAATGGGAAGGAATTGGATATCACATCTCATGCTATAGGAAGGGTCTCAGATTTGGTATAAGCATTGAGATATCACATCTCATGCTAAAGGAAGGGTCTCAGGATTGGAATGGGAAGGAGTTGTATATGACATCTCAGGCCATAGGAAGGTTCTCAGGTTTGGTATAAGCATTGAGATATCACATCTCTGCTATCGGAAAGGTCTCAGGATTGGAATGGGAAGGAGTTGGATATCCCATCTCATGTTATAGGAAGGGTCTCAGGTTTGGTATTAGAAGCATAGAGATATCACATCTCATGCTATAGGAAGGGTCTCAGGATTGGAATGGGAAGGACTTGGATGTCACATCTCATGCTATAGGGAGGGTCTCAAGTTTGATATTAGAAGCATTGAGATAACAAATCTCATGATATCGGAAGGGTCTCAGGATTGGAATGGGAAGGAGTTGGATATCACATCTCATGATAAAGGAAGGGTCTAAGGTTTGGAAGGGGAAGGATTTGGATATCACATCTCATGTTATAGGACGGGTCTCAGGTTTGGTATTAGAAGCATTGAGATATCAAGTCTCATGGTATAAGAAGGGTCTCAGAATTGGAATGGGAAGGAGTTGGATATCACACCTCAAGCTATAGGAAGGGTCTCAGGATTGGAATGGGAAGGAGTTTGATATCACATCTCATGCCATAGTATGGGTCTCAGGTTTGGTAGAAGCATTGGGATATCACATCTCATGCTATCGGAAGGGTATCAGTATTGGATTTGGAAGAAGTTGGATATCCCATCTCATGCTATAGGAAGGGTCTCAGGTTGGAATGGGAAGGAGTTGGATATCACATTTCATGTTATAGGAAGGGTCTCAGGATTGGAATGGGAAGGTCTTGGATATCATATCTCATGCTATAGGACGGGTCTCAGGTTTGTTATTAGAATCATTGAGATATCATATTGCATGCTGTAGGAAGGGTCTAAGGATTGGAATGGGAAGGACCTGGATATCACATCTCATGCTATAGATAGGCTCTCAGGTTTGGAAAGGGAAGGAGTTGGATATCACATCTCATGTTATAGGATGGATCTCAGGTTTGGTATTAGAAGTATTGAGATATCACATCTCATGTTATCGGAAGGATCTCAGGTTTGGTATTAGAAGTATTGAGATATCACATCTCATGCTATAGGAAGGGTCTCAGGATTGGAATGGGAAGGAGTTGGATATCACATCTCATGCTAAATGAAGGGTCTCAGGTTTGGTAGAAGCATTGAGATATCACATCTCATGCTATAGGAAGGGTCTCAGGATTGGAATGGGAAGGACTTAGATATCACATATCATGCTATAGGGAGGGTCTCAGTTTTGATATTAGAAGCATTGAGATATCACATCTCATGCTATCGGAAGTGTCTCAGGATTGGAATGGGAAGGAGCTGGATATCACATCTCATGCTAAAGGAAGGGTCTCAGGTTTGGAACGGGAAGGAGTTGGATATCACATCTCATGTTATAGGAAGGGTCTCAGGTTTGGTATAAACATTGAGATATCACATCTCTGCTATCGGAAGTGTCTCAGGATTGGAATGGGAAGGAGTTGGATATCCCATCTCATGTTATAGGACGGGTCTCAGGTTTGTTATTAGAATCATTGAGATATCATATTGCATGCTGTAGGAAGGGTCTAAGGGTTGGAATGTGAAGGACTTGGATATCACATCTCATGCTATAGATAGGCTCTTAGGTTTGGAAAGGGAAGGAGTTGGATATCACATTTCATGTTAGAGGAAGAATCTCAGGTTTGGTATTAGAAGCATTGAGATATCACATCTCATGCTAGTGGAAGGGTCTCAGGATTGGAATGGGGAGGAGTTGGATATCACATCACATGCTATAGGAAGGGTCTCAGGTTTGGTATAAGCATTGAGATATCACATCTCTGCTATCGGAAGGGTCTCAGGATTGGATTGGGAAGGAGTTGGATATCCCTTCTCATGCTATAGGAAGTGTCTCAGGTTGGAATGGGAAGGAGTTGGATATCACATCTCATGTTATAGGAAGGGTCTCAGGATTCGAATGGGAAGGAGTTGGATACCACATCTCATGATAAAGGAAGGGTCTAAGGTTTGGAAGGGGAAGGATTTGGATATCATATCTCATGCCATAGTATGGGTCTCAGGTTTGGTAGAAGCATTGGGATATCACATCTCATGCTATCGGAAGGGTATCAGTATTGGATTTGGACGAAGTTGGATATCCCATCTCATGCTATAGGAAGGGTCTCAGGTTGGAATGGGAAGGAGTTGGATATCACATTTCAAGTTATAGGAAGGGTCTCAGGATTGGAATGGGAAGGACTTGGATATCATATCTCATGCTATAGGACGGGTCTCAGGTTTGTTATTAGAATCATTGAGATATCATATTGCATGCTGTAGGAAGGGTCTAAGGATTGGAATGGGAAGGACTTGGATATCACATCTCATGCTATAGGTAGGCTCTCAGGTTTGGAAAGGGAAGGAGTTCGATATCACATTTCATGTTAGAGGAAGGATCTCAGGTTTGGTATTAGAAGCATTGAGATATCACATCTCATGCTTTAGGAAGGGTCTCAGGATTGGAATGGGAAGTAGTTGGATATCACATCTCATGCTATAGGAAGGGTCTCAGGTTTGGTATAAGCATTGAGATATCACATTTCATGCTATAGGACGGGTCTCAGGATTGGAATGGAAGGAGTTGGATATCACATCTCATGTTACAGGAAGGATCTCAGGTTTGGTATTAGAAGCATTGAGACATCACATCTCATGCTATAGGAAGGGTCTCAGGGTTGGAATGGGAAGGAGTTGGATATCACATCTCATCCAATAGGAAGGGTCTCAGGTTTGGAATGGGAAGGAATTGGATATCACATCTCATGTTATAGGAAGGATCTCAGGTTTGGTATTAGAAGCATTGAGATATCACATCTCATGCTATAGGAAGGGTCTCAGGATTGGAATGTGAAGGATTTGGATATCACATCTCATGCTAAAGGAAGGGTCTCAGGTTTGGTAGAAGCATTGAGATATCACGTCTCCGCTATCGGAAGGGTCTCAATACTTCTAATACCAAACCTGAGATCCTTCCGATAACATGAGATGTGATATCTCAATACTTCTAATACCAAACCTGAGATCCATCCTATAACATGAGATGTGATATCCAACTCCTTCCCTTTCCAAACCTAAGAGCCTATCTATAGCATGAGATGTGATATCCAGGTCCTTCCCATTCCAATCCTTAGACCCTTCCTACAGCATGCAATATGATATCTCAATGATTCTAATAACAAACCTGAGACCCGTCCTATTGCATGAGATATGATATCCAAGTACTTCCCATTCCAATCCTGAGACCCTTCCTATAACATGAAATGTGATATCCAACTCCTTCCCATTCCAACCTGAGACCCTTCCTATAGCATGAGATGGGATATCCAACTTCTTCCAAATCCAATACTGATACCCTTCCGATAGCATGAGATGTGATATCCCAATGCTTCTACCAAACCTGAGACCCATACTCTGGCATGAGATGTGATATCAAACTCCTTCCCATTCCAATCCTGAGACCCTTCGTATAGCTTGAGGTGTGATATCCAACTCCTTCCCATTCCAATTCTGAGACCCTTCTTATACCATGAGACTTGATATCTCAATGCTTCTAATACCAAACCTGAGACCCGTCCTATAACATGAGATGTGATATCCAAATCCTTCCCCTTCCAAACCTTAGACCCTTCCTTTATCATGAGATGTGATATCCAACTCCTTCCCATTCCAATCCTGAGACCCTTCCGATATCATGAGATTTGTTATCTCAATGCTTCTAATATCAAACTTGAGACCCTCCCTATAGCATGAGATGTGACATCCAAGTCCTTCCCATTCCAATCCTGAGACCCTTCCTATAGCATGAGATGTGATATCTCTATGCTTCTAATACCAAACCTGAGACCCTTCCTATAACATGAGATGGGATATCCAACTCCTTCCCATTCCAATCCTGAGACCTTTCCGATAGCAGAGATGTGATATCTCAATGCTTTTACCAAACCTGAGAACCTTCCTATGGCCTGAGATGTCATATACAACTCCTTCCCATTCCAATCCTGAGAC
Source organism: Ambystoma mexicanum (assembly GCF_040938575.1). NCBI lineage: Eukaryota > Metazoa > Chordata > Amphibia > Caudata > Ambystomatidae > Ambystoma > Ambystoma mexicanum. Next base: position 2,667,401 of record NW_027182443.1, read on the forward strand.
CCTTCCTTTAGCATGAGATGTGATATCTCAATGCTTATACCAAATCTGAGACCCTTCCTATAGCATGAGATGTGATATCTCAATGCTTATACCAGACCTGAGAGCCTACCTATAACATGAGATGTGATATCCAAGTCCATCCCATTCCAATCCTTAGACCCTTCCTACAGCATGCGATGTGATATCTCAATGATTCTAATACCAAACCAGAGACTCTTCCTATAACATGAGATGGGATATCCAACTCCTTCCCATTCCAATCCTGAGCCGCTTCCGATAGCAGAGATGTGATATCTCAATGCTTATACCAAACCTGAGACCCTTCCTATAACATGAGATGTGATATCCAACTCCTTCCCGTTCCAAACCTGAGACACTAACTATAGCATATGTGATACCCACCTCCTTCCCATTCCAAACATGAGACCCTTCCTATAGCAAGAAAGTAATATCCAACTCCTATCCATTCCAATCCTGAGACCCTTCCTATAGCAAGAGATGTGATATCCAAATCCTTCCCATTCCAATCCTGAGACCCTTCCTATACCATGAGATGTGATATCCAACTCCTTCCCATTCCAACCTCAGACACTTCCTATAGCATGAGAAGGGATATCCAACTCCTTCCCAATCCAATCCTGAGACCGTTCTGATAGCAGAGATGTGATATCTCAATGCTTATACCAAACCTGAGACCCTTCCTATGGCATGAGATGTGATATCCAACTCCTTGCCATTCAAATCCTGAGACCCTTCCTATAGCATGAGAAGGGATATCCAACTCCTTCCCAATCCAATCCTGAGACCCTTCCGAAAGCAGAGACGTGATATCTCAATGCTTCTACCAAACCTGAGACCCTTCCTTTAGCATGAGATGTGATATCCAAATCCTTCACATTCCAATCTTGAGACCCTTCCTATAGCATGAGATGTGATATCTCAATGCTTCTAATACGAAACCTGAGATCCTTCCTATAACATGAGATGTGATATCCAATTCCTTCCCATTCCAAACCTGAGACCCTTCCTATTGGATGAGATGTGATATCCATCTCCTTCCCATTCCAACCCTGAGACCCTTCCTATAGCATGAGATGTGATGTCTCAATGCTTCTAATACCAAACCTGAGATCCTTCCTATAACATGAGATGTGATATCCAACTCCTTCCATTCCAATCCTGAGACCCGTCCTATAGCATGAGATGTGATATCTCAATGCTTATACCAAACCTGAGACCCTTCCTATAGCATGAGATGTGATATCCAACTGCTTCCCATTCCAATCCTGAGACCCTTCCTATAGCATGAGATGTGATATCTCAATGCTTCTAATACCAAACCTGAGATCCTTCCTCTATTATGAAATGTGATATCCAACTCCTTCCCTTTCCAAACCTAAGAGCCTATCTATAGCATAAGATGTGATATCCAAGTCCTTCACATTCCAACCCTTAGACCCTTCCTACAGCATGCAATATGATATCTCAATGATTCTAATAACAAACCTGAGACCCGTCCTATAACATGAGATGGGATATCCAACTCCTTCCCATTCCAATCCTGAGACACTTCCGATAGCAGAGATGTGATATCTCAATGCTTATACCAAACCTGAGACCCTTCCTATAACATGAGATGTGATATCCAAATCCTTCCCGTTCCAAACCTGAGACCCTTCCTTTAACATGAGATGTGATATCCAGCTCCTTCCCATTCCAATCCTGAGACACTTCCGATAGCATGAGATGTGACATCTCAATGCTTCTAATATCAAAACTGAGACCCTCCCTATAGCATGATATGTGATATCTAAGTCCTTCCCATTCCAATCCTGAGACCCTCCCTATAGCATGAGATGTGATATCCAACTCCTTCCCATTCCAATCCTGAGACCCTTCCTATAGCATGAGATATGATATCTCAATACTTCTAATACCAAACGTGAGATCCTTCCGATAACATGAGATGTGATATCCAAATCCTTCCCCTTCCAAACCTGAGACCCTCCCTTTAGCATGAGATGTGATATCCAACTCCTGCCCATTCCATTCCTGAGACCCTTCTGATAGCATGAGATGTGATATCTCAATGCCTCTAATACCAAACCTGAGATCCTACCTCTAACATGAAATGTGATATCCAACTCTTTCCCCTTCCAAACCTGAGAGCCTTCCTATAGCATGAGATGTGATATCCAAGTCCTTCCCATTCCAATCCTGAGACCCTTCCTATAGCTTGAGATGTGATATCCAACTCCTTCCCATTCCAATTCTGAGACCCTTCCTATACTATGAGACTTGATATCTCAATGCTTCTAATACCAAAGGTGAGACCCGTAATATAACATGAGATGTGATATCCAAATCCTTCCCCTTCCAAACCTTAGACCCTTCCTTTATCATGAGATGTGATATCCAACTCCTTCCCATTCCAATCCTGAGACCCTTCCGATATCATGAGATGTGATATCTCAAAGCTTCTAATATCAAACTTGAGACCCTCCCTATAGCATGAGATGTGATATCCAAGTCCTTCCCATTCCAATCCTGAGACCCTTCCTATAGCATGAGATGTGATATCTCAATGCTTCTAATACCAAACCTGAGACCCTTCCTATAACATGAGATGGGAATATCCAACTCCTTCCCATTCCAATCCTGAGACCCTTCCGATAGCAGAGATGTGATATCTCAATGCTTATACCAAACCTGAGATCCTTCCTATAACATGAGATGTGATATCCAACTCCTTCCCATTCCAATCCTGAGACACTTCCTATAGCATGAGATGTGATATCTCACTGCTTATACCAAACCTGAGACCCTTCCCATAGCATGATATGTGATATCCAACTCCTTCCCATTCCAATCCTCAGACCCTTCCTATAGCATGAGATGTGATATCTCAATGCTTCTAATATCAAACTTGAGACCCTACCTATAGCATGAGATGTGATATCCAAATCCTTCCCATTCCAATCCTGAGACCCTTCCTATACCATGAGATGTGATATCCAACTCCTTCCCATTCCAACCTCAGACACTTCCTATAGCATGAGAAGGGATATCCAACTCCTTCCCAATCCAATCCTGAGACCGTTCTGATAGCAGAGATGTGATATCTCAATGCTTATACCAAACCTGAGACCCTTCCTATGGCATGAGATGTGATATCCAACTCCTTGCCATTCAAATCCTGAGACCCTTCCTATAGCATGAGAAGGGATATCCAACTCCTTCCCAATCCAATCCTGAGACCCTTCCGAAAGCAGAGACGTGATATCTCAATGCTTCTACCAAACCTGAGACCCTTCCTTTAGCATGAGATGTGATATCCAAATCCTTCACATTCCAATCTTGAGACCCTTCCTATAGCATGAGATGTGATATCTCAATGCTTCTAATACGAAACCTGAGATCCTTCCTATAACATGAGATGTGATATCCAATTCCTTCCCATTCCAAACCTGAGACCCTTCCTATTGGATGAGATGTGATATCCATCTCCTTCCCATTCCAACCCTGAGACCCTTCCTATAGCATGAGATGTGATGTCTCAATGCTTCTAATACCAAACCTGAGATCCTTCCTATAACATGAGATGTGATATCCAACTCCTTCCATTCCAATCCTGAGACCCGTCCTATAGCATGAGATGTGATATCTCAATGCTTATACCAAACCTGAGACCCTTCCTATAGCATGAGATGTGATATCCAACTGCTTCCCATTCCAATCCTGAGACCCTTCCTATAGCATGAGATGTGATATCTCAATGCTTCTAATACCAAACCTGAGATCCTTCCTCTATTATGAAATGTGATATCCAACTCCTTCCCTTTCCAAACCTAAGAGCCTATCTATAGCATAAGATGTGATATCCAAGTCCTTCACATTCCAACCCTTAGACCCTTCCTACAGCATGCAATATGATATCTCAATGATTCTAATAACAAACCTGAGACCCGTCCTATAACATGAGATGGGATATCCAACTCCTTCCCATTCCAATCCTGAGACACTTCCGATAGCAGAGATGTGATATCTCAATGCTTATACCAAACCTGAGACCCTTCCTATAACATGAGATGTGATATCCAAATCCTTCCCGTTCCAAACCTGAGACCCTTCCTTTAACATGAGATGTGATATCCAGCTCCTTCCCATTCCAATCCTGAGACACTTCCGATAGCATGAGATGTGACATCTCAATGCTTCTAATATCAAAACTGAGACCCTCCCTATAGCATGATATGTGATATCTAAGTCCTTCCCATTCCAATCCTGAGACCCTCCCTATAGCATGAGATGTGATATCCAACTCCTTCCCATTCCAATCCTGAGACCCTTCCTATAGCATGAGATATGATATCTCAATACTTCTAATACCAAACGTGAGATCCTTCCGATAACATGAGATGTGATATCCAAATCCTTCCCCTTCCAAACCTGAGACCCTCCCTTTAGCATGAGATGTGATATCCAACTCCTGCCCATTCCATTCCTGAGACCCTTCTGATAGCATGAGATGTGATATCTCAATGCCTCTAATACCAAACCTGAGATCCTACCTCTAACATGAAATGTGATATCCAACTCTTTCCCCTTCCAAACCTGAGAGCCTTCCTATAGCATGAGATGTGATATCCAAGTCCTTCCCATTCCAATCCTGAGACCCTTCCTATAGCTTGAGATGTGATATCCAACTCCTTCCCATTCCAATTCTGAGACCCTTCCTATACTATGAGACTTGATATCTCAATGCTTCTAATACCAAAGGTGAGACCCGTAATATAACATGAGATGTGATATCCAAATCCTTCCCCTTCCAAACCTTAGACCCTTCCTTTATCATGAGATGTGATATCCAACTCCTTCCCATTCCAATCCTGAGACCCTTCCGATATCATGAGATGTGATATCTCAAAGCTTCTAATATCAAACTTGAGACCCTCCCTATAGCATGAGATGTGATATCCAAGTCCTTCCCATTCCAATCCTGAGACCCTTCCTATAGCATGAGATGTGATATCTCAATGCTTCTAATACCAAACCTGAGACCCTTCCTATAACATGAGATGGGAATATCCAACTCCTTCCCATTCCAATCCTGAGACCCTTCCGATAGCAGAGATGTGATATCTCAATGCTTATACCAAACCTGAGATCCTTCCTATAACATGAGATGTGATATCCAACTCCTTCCCATTCCAATCCTGAGACACTTCCTATAGCATGAGATGTGATATCTCACTGCTTATACCAAACCTGAGACCCTTCCCATAGCATGATATGTGATATCCAACTCCTTCCCATTCCAATCCTCAGACCCTTCCTATAGCATGAGATGTGATATCTCAATGCTTCTAATATCAAACTTGAGACCCTACCTATAGCATGAGATGTGATATCCAAGTCCTTCCCATTACAATCCTGAGACACTTCCTATAGCATGAGATGTGATATCCAACTCCTTCCCATTCCAATCCTGAGACCCTTCCTATAGCATGAGATATGATATCTCAATACTTCTAATACCAAACGTGAGATCCTTCCGATAACATGAGATGTGATATCCAAATCCTTCCCCTTCCAAACCTGAGACCCTCCTCCCAGGGAAACTAAAACTACCTCAGCCTCTATCCCGCTGGGAAATGAGTCTGAGGAGAAGGATGCTCCTGTAATCTCTTCTTCCTCGTAGGAGGAGAAGGCCAGATTAGCGGAGTGGACCCCCAAAGGTCTAACCTTACACCGGGGATCCCCCTTCACGTGGTCAGTTGCTCCACAAGCAAAACAAGATCCATTGGGTCTGTTTACATAGGGAGGCTTATTGTAAGACAGTGTGCTGATCAATGGAGTAGATACTCCAGCTCTTAGGGATAGTGGGTGCAGTCGAACTGTAGTGGATTCTACCTTGGTAGACTCAGAGGAAGTTGCCAGAGCTACTCTGATGCCCACTAAGTTGGCTGACGGCCCACTCCGTATGTTCCCAGTAATACCTGTAAATCTTACTTTAAATGGTACAGCAGTCGGGATTCCAGTGAGCATTCAGAGAAACGTCCCGGGAAAGGTCTTGTTAGGTAATGATCTCAGAGCTTTAGGGCTCATAGGAGACACTGCCGAAAGACCCTACACATGGTCTCAAGCACGGGCAGCATTGGCCAAGACCAATACGCCGCCCCAGCCGAAGGGGAAACCCAAGGCGAAAGGAGTCAACAAGTCAAGACGAGGGAAAGAGAATATTCCCCCGAGCTCGCCTACCACTGCGGTGGAGGAAGTTGGTCAATCGCCCGGGCCTGAGGAGGAGGTGGCGATGCCTGAAGTATTTGACCCCAACGACCATCCTGAACTAAAAGACTTGTTAGTTGAAGGAGGTCCTGATAGGGACGAATTCAGTAAAGGCCAACGTGAGTGCCCATCTCTGGAAGGCCTAAGGAGACAGGCCTGCTCCCAGCTTGAGGGTGAACCTCCTGGGACGCATAGGATTTATTGGGAAGGTGGACTCCTGTATAGTGAGCCCACAGAGTCTACAGAAGGAGACCATAGGAGGTTGGTGGTTCCCCTTGCTTTTAGGCCCTTCCTCCTGCAGTTGGCGCATGAAGTGCTCCTTGCTGGTCACCTTGGTATTAAGAGGACCAAGCAAAGGTTATCCATGCACTTCTACTGGCCCAAGATGGGGGTGCAAGTAGAAAGTCACTGCAGGAGTTGTGCCTCCTGCCAGTTATCTGGTAAGGTTGGCTCGACAATCCAAGCTCCGTTGGTACCGCTCCCAGTTGTGGGGGTACCATTTGAAAGGGTAGGGATCGACATCGTTGGTCCCCTTGACCCGCAAACATCCTCGGGCAATAGGTTTATCCTGGTGCTGGTCGACCATGCAACCAGATATCCTGAGGCCATCCCATTGAAAACTGTAACTGCCAAGTCAGTTGCAAAAGCTTTACTTGGCATATTTACTAGGGTTGGCTTCCCTAAAGAAGTTGTGTCAGATCATGGCAGCAACTTTATGTCGAAGTATATGCAGGCTATGTGGAAAGAATGTGGGGTCACCTACAAGTTCTCTTCTGCATACCACCCTCAGACCAATGGTCTGGTGGAACGTTTCAACAGAACGTTAAAAAGCATGATTGGGGCTCTGGAGAAGCTTCAGAGAAGACAATGGGATCTTCTTTTACCATGCTTACTGTTTGCCTACCGAGAGGTACCACAGGAGGGTGTTGGCTTCAGCCCCTTCAAACTTCTGTTTGGTCATCCTGTACGGGGACCCTTAGCCATAGTCAAAGAGGGATGGGAGATGCCCACTCCCCCTGTTACTACCAACGTAGTTGATTATGTGCTAGGGCTCAGAAAACGGATGGTACTTCTGATGGGCTTGGCTAGTGATAAATTGAAGGCAGTACAAGCGCTGGTGAAACATTGGTACAACCAGAAAGCTTCCCTCATCAACTTTACACCTGGTCAGCAAGTCCTGATCATGAATCCCATAAGGCCTTGAGCTTTACAGGACAAATGGTCAGGCCCTTACACAGTGGTGGAGCCCCTGGGTGAGGTTAACTATTTAGTGGACCTTGGAAGGCCTGGACAGGCTCCAAAAGTGTTTCACGTGAATAGGCTGAAGGCTTTCGTCCCAAGAGTCGAAATCGCAGCACTGTTACTGGCTTCAGATGTTGAGGAAGAGGAGTCTGAACCTCTCCCCGACCTGTTCCAAAGCGGTCCTTCAGATAGCTCCTTTGAGGGTGTCCGAGTGGCCCCTCACCTGACTTCTGATCAGCAGGCTGAGGTGAAAAGTTTGCTTAGGCAGTTTTCCCCCGTTTTCACAGTCGCCTGGTTTGACACCTTGGTGCAAACATAACATAGACACAGGAGACAGTGTACCTACCAAAAGTAGGGGATACAGGATGTCAGACAAAGTACGGTCTTATATTAAGACCGAGGTCAACAAGATGTTAGACCTTGGGGTGATTGAACCCTCTAGTAGTCCTTGGTCCAGCCCTGTGGTTTTCGTTCCAAAGGCAGGCACTTCTGAATTGAGGTTCTGTGTGGATTACAGGGCTCTGAATGCTGTCACCAAGACAGATGCACACCCCTTGCCTCGAACAGATGAGCTGGTGGATACTTTGGGTGCCTCCAAGTACCTCAGCACGTTTGACCTCACTGCTGGCTATTGGCAAATAGCTTTAGCAGAACATGCCAAGGAGAAGACAGCGTTTTCTACTCCAGACGGCCTTTACCAATTCCGGGTAATGCCGTTCGGGTTGAAGAATGCACCTGCCACTTTCCAGAGGCTTGTGCATCATGTTTTGAATGGGTTGGACGAATTCTGTCTTGCATATCTGGACGATATAGCAGTTTTCAGTGCCACCTGACCATGTGAAACACCTCGGGATTGTGCTCCAGGCTCTTCAGAAAGCACACTTGACCATAAAGGCTAGTAAATGCCAGATTGGACAAGGCTCAGTGTTTTACCTTGGACATGAAGTAGGTGGAGGGAGGATACAGCCTCTACCCAGTAAAGTACAAGCAGTACAAGACTGGCCTACCCCCACTACACAAACCCAAGTGAGAGCCTTCTTAGGACTCACGGGGTATTACCGCAATTTTGTGGCAGACTATGGCACCATAGCTGCCCCTCTGACTGCCCTCACAACTCTGAAGAAACCCAAGAAGGTAACTTGGACCGACGAGTGTGAGAAGGCCTTCAATGGCTTAAAAGACTCCTTGTGCCAGGCCCCTGTCCTCAGGGCCCCTGATTATCAAAGACCTTTTATCTTGCAGACGGACGCCTCTGACACTGGGATAGGAGCTGTACTATCGCAAGTAGATGAGAAGGGTAAGGAACACCCTATTGGTTTTATTAGTCGCCAGTTTAAGGACAGAGAGCTCAGATGGTCCACGGTAGAGAAAGAATGTTTCTCTGTTGTGTGGGCCCTAAGGAAGCTGAGGCCCTACCTCTATGGGACCCACTTCACTGTGCAAACTGACCATAAGCCCTTAAAGTGGCTAATAAACATGAAGGGGGAGAATCCAAAGTTGCTTAGGTGGTCCATAAGTCTACAAGGCTTCGACTTCACTATTGAGCATAGGCCAGGTGTCCCACATAGCAATGCTGATGGGTTGTGGAGAATGTTTAACCGACCTGAACAAGAGACTCATCCAGGGGTGGATTAGTTCCCCCTGTCCATAGTCTGGGAGGGGCGAGTGTTAGGAAAGATTTCGTAATTGTAGGTAATTTTCCTTCCATGTGGCAACCCCTAAACTTTTTGCTGTTGTTTTTCACCTTGTTCTCGACTTTGCCCGAGAAGTGCAGCCTTCTGCCGCACTCCTCTGGGCTTTCGCTCCTTTCTTAAGGGGAAACTGTCATGCCCTTAAGACAGTCAGTACCAGGAAACGCTGGTTTCCGTAGTTTCTTGTATCATGTTGCAGCTTTCGTGCAACATGACACAAGAGGGCACTGTAAGCTAAGTTACTGCTCTCTTGGGTCTCTAGCCTTCTACAGGCCCTAGATACTCTTTCAGGATTGTAACTGATCGGTGCAAGTGATTCACGGACGGGAATGGTGGCAGCGATCGTTTCTTGTGTTTTGAGATCCTTTTGGCGTGCTAAGCGCGTTTCTCGCGCTTAACCCAAAATGGTGGCCTAGATCCCAAAATAGCCAGACCACGAGGCTCCTTTGTCCTGTCCGCTGACCGTCTTGCTCCCTTCACCTTCCCCAGGTCGAGCCGACCTGGGGCCTTCCTTATTTGGGCATGTTCTTTCCCGCGAAACACAGATGCTTTCGCAGGCTTCTACATGTCTTGTGTGTGCCTCCAGGATGTGGGCTGGGATGTCTGGTCCCAATACACATCCTGGGTGCCAGAGAGTCTAGGGTGGTGTGAATGCCTTGGACCACCGTGGTCCGTGATAGGTCCACGAATGGTGTGAGTGTTGATGAGCGGATCTCCCATTGGGTCCCCTCCGTTTTGGCGCGAAGGGAACCGTGGATAAGAGGGGGCTGGAAACACCACTACCATGTCGATCTCCTGAGTTCTCACGAACGAAGGAATACAGGAGCCAAGTATCCTGCAACCAAGAGGCTGAACCGAGGAATCGCTGGTGACCCGCTGAAGGACTGCTCCTCTGCACTGCTGTCGCCTTGTGAAACCCTTTTCACCTTTGATCGAACCAGAAGGCCTGTACTGGTACTTCGACCCTTGGAATAGCGGGGACAGCTATTCTCGGCATTTTCACCATCTCCTGCTAGTAAGCCTTCGGAAGCGTCTCTGGGCCATCCAGCAGACTGACCAGCCTACACAGGAGTCTTGCTCTGTAACCGCCGCCAGGTTGTGTAGTATATCGAGTCCTTGTCACTCTCACATGATTCGTACACTTGGCGTTCCCAGGTCTGAAGTGAGTAGTGTTATTGCATGCTGTAGGAAGGGTCTAAGGATTGGAATGGGAAGGACTTGGATATCACATCTCATGCTATGGATAGGCTCTCAGGTTTGGAAAGGGAAGGAGTTGGATATCACATTTCATGTTAGAGGAAGGATCTCAGGTTTGGTATTAGAGGCATTGAGATATCACATCTCATGCTATAGGAAGGGTCTCAGGATTGGAATGGGAAGGAGTTGGATATCACATCTCATGCTAAAGGAAGGGTCTCAGGTTTAGTATAAGCATTGAGATATCACATCTCATGCTATAGGAAGGGTCTCAGGATTGGAATGGAAGGAGTTGGATTTCACATCTCATGTTATAGGAAGGATCTCAGGTTTGGTATTAGAAGCATTGAGACATCACATCTCATGCTATAGGAAGGGTCTCAGGATTGGAATGGGAAGGAGTTGGATATCACATCTCATGCTATAGGAAGGGTCTCAGGTTTGGTATAAGCATTGAGATATCACATCTCATGCTATAGGAAGGGTCTCAGGATTGGAATGGGAAGGAGTTGTATATGACATCTCATGCCGTAGGAAGGGTCTCAGGTTTGGTATAAGCATTGAGATATCACATCTCTGCTATCGGAAGGGTCTCAGGATTGCAATGGGAAGGAGTTGGATATCCCATCTCATGTTATAGAAAGAGTCTCAGGTTTGGTATTAGAAGCATTGAGATATCACATCTCATGCTATAGGAAGTGTCTCAAGATTGGAATGGGAAGGACTTGGATATCACATCTCATGCTATAGGGAGGGTCTCAAGTTTGATATTAGAAGCATTGAGATATCACATCTCATGCTATCGGAAGGGTCTCAGGATTGGAATGGGAAGGAGTTGGATATCACATCTCATGCTATAGGAAGGGTCTCAGGTTTGGTATAAGCAGTGAGATATCACATCTCATGCTATAGGAAGTGTCTCAGGATTGGAATGGGAAGGAGTTGGATATCACATCTCATGTTATAGGAAGGATCTCAGGTTTGGTATAAGCATTGAGATATCACATGTTTGCTTTCGGAAGGGTCTCAGGATTGGAATGGGAAGGAGTTGGATATTCCCATCTCATGTTATAGGAAGGGTCTCAGGTTTGGTATTAGAAGCATTGAGACATCACATCTCATGCTATAGGAAGGGTCTCAGGATTGGAATGGGGAGGACTTGGATATCACATCTCATGCTATAGGGAGGGTCTCGAGTTTGATATTAGAAGCATTGAGATATCACATCTCATGATATCGGAAGGGTCTCAGGATTGGAATGGGAAGGAGTTGGATATCACATCTCATGATAAAGGAAGGGTCTAAGGTTTGGAAGGGGAAGGATTTGGATATCACATCTCATGTTATAGGACGGGTCTCAGGTTTGGTATTAGAAGCATTGAGATATCAAGTCTCATGGTATAGGAAGGGTCTCAGAATTGGAATGGGAAGGAGTTGGATATCACATCTCAAGCTATAGGAAGGGTCTCAGGATTGGAATGGGAAGGAGTTTGATATCACATCTCATGCCATAGTATGGGTCTCAGGTTTGGTATAAGCATTGGGATATCAAATCTCATGCTATCGGAAGGGTATCAGGATTGGAATTCCAAGGAGTTGGATATCCCATCTCATGCTATAGGAAGGGTCTCAGGTTGGAATGGGAAGGAGTTGGATATCACATCTCATGCTAAAGGGAGGGTCTCAGGTTTGGAAGGGGAAGGATTTGGATATCACATCTCATGTTATAGGAAGGATCTCAGGTTTGGTATAAGAAGCATTGAGATATCACATCTCATGCTATCGGAAGAATCTCAGATTTGGTATTAGAGGCATTGAGATATCACATCTCATGCTATCATAAGGGTCTCAGGATTGGAATGGGAAGGAGTTGGATATCACATCTCATGCTATAGGAAGGGTCTCAGGTTGGGAACGGGAAGGAGTTGGATATCACATCTCATGTTATAGGAAGAGTCTCAGGTTTGGTATAAGCATTGAGATATCAAATCTCTGCAATCGGAAGTGTCTCAGGATTGGGATGGGAAGGAGTTGGATATCACATCTCATGCTATAGGAAGGGTCTCAGGTTTGGAACGGGAAGGAGTTGGATATCCCATCTCATGTTATAGGACTGGTCTCAGGTTTGGTATTAGAAGCATTGAGATATCACATCTCTGCTATCGGAAGTGTCTCAGGATTGGAATGGGAAGGAGTTGAATATCATATCTCATGTTATAGGACGGGTCTCAGGTTTGTTATTAGAATCATTGAGATATCATATTGCATGCTGTAGGAAGGGTCTAAGGATTGGAATGGAAGGACTTGGATATCACATCTCATGCTATAGGTAGGCTCTCAGGTTTGGAAAGGGAAGGAGTTGGATATCACATTTAATGTTAGAGGAAGGATCTCAGGTTTGATATTAGAGCCATTGGATATCACATCTCATGCTATAGGAAGGGTCTCAGGATTGGAATGGGAAGGAGTTGGATATCACATCTCATGCTATAGGAAGGGTTTTAGGTTTGGTATAAGCATTGAGATATCACATCTCATGCTATAGGAAGGGTCTCAGGATTGGAATGGGAAGGATCTGTATATGACATCTCATGCCATAGGAAGGGTCTCAGGTTTGGTATTAGAAGCATTGAGATATCACATCTCATGCTATAGGAAGTGTCTCAGGATTGGAATGGGAAGGACTTGGATATCACATCTCATGCTATAGGAAGGGTCTCAGGTTTGGTATAAGCAGTGAGATATCACATCTCATGCTATAGGAAGTGTCTCAGGATTGGAATGGGAAGGAGTTGGATATCACATCCCATGTTATAGGAAGGATCTCAGGTTTGGTATAAGCATTGAGATATCACATGTTTGCTATCGGAAGGGTCTCAGGATTATAATGGGAAGGAGTTGGATATTCCCATCTCATGTTATAGGAAGGGTCTCAGGTTTGGTATTAGAAGCATTGAGACATCACATCTCATGCTGTAGGAAGGGTCTCAGGATTGGAATGGGAAGGACTTGGATATCACATCTCATGCTATAGGGCGGGTCTCGAGTTTGATATTAGAAGCATTGAGATATCACATCTCATGATATCGGAAGGGTCTCAGGATTGGAATGGGAAGGAGTTGGATATCACATCTCATGATAAAGGAAGGGTCTAAGGTTTGGAAGGGGAAGGATTTGGATATCACATCTCATGTTATAGGACAGGTCTCAGGTTTGGTATTAGAAGCATTGAGATATCAAGTCTCATGGTATAGGAAGGGTCTCAGAATTGGAATGGGAAGGAGTTGGATATCACATCTCGTTATAGGAAGGGTCTCAGGATTGGAATGGGAAGGAATTGGATATCATATCTCATGTTATAGGACCGGTCCCAGGTCTGGTATTAGAAGCATTGAGATATCACATCTCATGCTATAGGAGGAGTCTCAGGATTGGAATGGGAAGGAGTTGGATATCACGTTTCATGTTATACGAAGGGTCTCAGGATTGGAATGGGAAGGAGTTGAATATCACATCTCATGCTAAAGGAAGGGTATCAGGTTTGATAGAAGCATTGAGATATCACATCTCATGCTATAGGAAGGAACTCAGGATTGGAATGGGAAGGAGTTGGATATCACATCTAATGCCATAGGAAGGGTCATCAGGTTTGGTATAAGCATTGAGATATCACATCTCTGCTATCGGAAGGGTCTCAGGATAGGAATGGGGAGGACTTAGAATTCACATCTCATACTATAGGGAGGGTCTCAGTTTTGATATTAGAAGCATTGAGCTATCACATCTCATGCTATCGGAAGGGTCTCAGGATTGGAATCGGATGGAGTTGGATATCACATCTCAAGCTATCTCAGGATTGGAATGGGAAGGAGTTTGATATTTCATCTCAAGCTATAGGAAGGGTCTCAGGTTTGGAAAGGGAAGGATTTGGATTTCACATCTCATGTTATAGGATGGTTCTCATGTTTGGTTTTAGAAGCATTGAGATATCACATCTCATGCTATCGGAAGGGTCTCAGGTTTGGAATGGGAAGGAGTTGGATATCACATCTCTGCTATCTGAAGGGTCTCAGGATTGGAATGGGAAGGAGTTGGATATCCCATCTCGTTATAGGAAGGGTCTCAGGTTTGGTATTAGAAGCAATGAGATATCACATCTCATGCTATAGGAAGGGTCTAAGGTTTGGAAGGGGACGGATTTGGGTATCACATCTCATGTTATAGGACCGGTCTCAGGTTTGGTATTTGAAGCATTGAGATATCAAGTCTCATGGTATAGGACGGGTCTCAGAATTGGAATGAGAAGGAGTTGGATATCACATCTCAAGCTATAGGAAGGGTCTCATGATTGGAATGGGAAGGAGTTGGATATCACATCTCATGTTATAGGAAGGGTCTCAGGATTGGAATGGGAAGGACTTGGATATCACATCTCATTCTATACGAAGGCTCTCAGGGTTGGAAGGGGAAGGAGTTGGATATCACATTTCATGTTAGAGGTAGGATCTCAGGTTTGGTTTTAGAGGCATTGAGATATCACATCTCATGCCATCAGAAGGGTCTCAGGATTGGAATGGGAAGGAGTTGGATATCAAATCTCATGCTAAAGGGATGGTCTAAGGTTTGGAAGGGGAGGGATTTGGACATCATATCTCATGTTATTGGAAGGATCTCAGGTTTGGTATTAGAAGCATTGAGATATCACATCTCATGCTATCGGAAGGGTCTTAGGTTTGGTATAAGCATTGAGATATCACATCTCTGCTATCGGAAGGGTCTCAGGATTGGAATGGGAAGGATTTGGACATCACAATTCATGTTATAGGAAGGGTCTCAGGTTTGGTATTAGAAGCATTGAGATATCACATCTCATGCTATAGGAAGGGTCTCAGGATTGGAATGGGAAGGACTTGGATATCACATCTCATGTTATAGGAAGGGTCTCAGGTTTGGTATTAGAAGCATTGAGATATCACATCTCATGCTATAGGAAGGGTCTCAGGATTGGAATGGGAAGGACTTGGATATCACATCTCATGCTATAGGAAGGGTCTCAGGAATGGAATGGAAAGGACTTGGATATCACATCTCATGATAAAGGAAGGGTCTAAGGTTTGGAAGGGGAAGGATTTGGATATCACATCTCATGTTATTGGACCGGTCTCAGGTTTGGTATTAGAAGCATTGAGATATCAAGTCTCATGGTATAGGACGGGAGTTTGATATCACATCTCATGCCATGGTATGGGTGTCAGGTTTTGTAGAAGCATTGGGATATCACATCTCATGCTATCGGAAGGGTATCAGGATTGGATTTGGAAGGAGTTGGATATCCCATCTCATGCTATAGGAAGGGTCTCAGGTTGGAATAGAAGGAGTTGGATATCACATCTCATGTTATAGGAAGGGTCTCAGGATTGGAATGGGAAGGACTTGGATATCACATCTTGTTAGGAAAGATTTCGTAATTGTAGGGAATTTTCCTTCCATGTGGCAACCCCTAAACTTTTTGCTATTGTTTTTAACCTTGTTCTTGACTTTGCCAGAGAAGTACAGCCTTCTGCCGCACTTCTCTGGGCTTTCGCTCCTTTTCTTACGGGGAAACTGACATGCCCTTAAGACAGTCAGTACCGGGGAACGCTGTTTCCCGTAGTTTCGTTTATCATGTTGCGGCTTTAGTGCAACATGACACAAGAGGGCACTGTAAGCTAAGTTACAGCTCTCTTGGGTCTCTAGCCTTCTACGGGCCCTAGATACTCTTTTAGGATGGTATTTGATCGGTGCAAGTCATTCAGGGACTGGAATGGTGGCAGCGATCGTTTTGTTTATTTTGAGCTCCTTTTGGCGTTCTGAGCACGTTTTTCGCACTGAACCCAAAATGGTGGCCTGGCTCCCAAAATGGCCAGTCCACGAGGCTCCTTTGTCCTGTCCACTGACCGTCTTGCTCCCTTCACCTTCCCCAGGTCGGGCGACCCGGGGCCTTCCTTATTTGGGCATGTACTTTCCTGCGAAACGTGGTTGCTTTCGCGGGCTTCTACATGTCGTTTGTGTGCCTCCAGGGTGTGGGCTGGGATGTCTGGTCCCAATACACATCCTGGGTGCCAGAGAGTCTGGGGTGGTGTGAATGCCTGGGACCACCGTGGTCCGTGATTGGTCCACGTATGGTATGTGTGTTGATGTGCGGATCTCCCATTGGCTCCCCTCCGTTTTGGCGCGAAGGGAACCGTGGATAAGAGGGAGCTGGAAACACCACTACCATGTCGATCTCCTGAGTTCTCACGAACGAAGGAATACAGGAGCCAAGTATCCTGCAACCAAGAGGCTGGACCGAGGAATCGCTGGTGACCCGCTGAAGGAATCCTCCTTTGCACTGCTGTCGTCCTGTGAAACCCTTTCCTCCTTGGATAGAACCAGAAGGCCTGTACTGGTGCTTCGACCTTTGGAATAGCAGGAACAGCTATTCCCGGCGACTTCATCATCTCCTGCCAAGTAAGCCTTCGGAAGTGTCTCTGGGCCATCCAGTTGACTGACCAGCTTACAAGGGAGTCCTGCTCTGTAACTGCCGCCAGGTTGTGTTGTATTTCGAGTCCTTGTCACTCTCCCACACTTCGTACACTTGGCGTTCCCAAGTCTGAAGGGAGGAGTGTACATTTGGCTTGAATACACACGGCCGCTCCGTTGTCCTGCTGCGGCAACAAACTGTGCTGGTTTCGTCGATTGGGACGTCTTTTTGCTCTACACGACTTCGAGGCGTTCCCTGCTCTTCTGAACCTGCCAGCTGCTGAAACTAACGTGGAGAAGCCTGGGTCTGCTTGCTTCGGGGACCGGTGAGTAGTTTAGCTAGGATCTGGTCGCCCTCCTGCAGTATCCCATTGCTTTCCCTGCTGTGTAAAAACAGCACCCTTTTGGCCGTACTCGCGCTCTGCTTCTGCCCGCTGTGGAGGCTGCGCTTGAGTTGCGGAACCTGTTCTCCTTCTGCTGTGCACTAACCCGAACTGCCTGACTTCCTCCGAAGAGCTTCCCCTTTTGCCCGTTGGCACCGGCGTGGCAGGTACTTTGAGCACAAGGCTCCACTCTTCGCAGGGCTCGGACTTCCATCTAGTTAGGTGCCTCTGAAGGCGAACTGAGTCTAAAGCGTTATCGCACTGCCTGTTTTCCTTTCCTTTCAGGTGGACTACATATTTCGTGCTTTAAACGCTTGCGACTGTGTATTTGTATATATATTGTGTTGATATGGTATGTGTTGGTTTAATATTGTGATATTGTGATTTTCTCGCTACGGTCATTATTTTAAAGGCCTTAAAATAAATGTGTATCTATTTTTGATATAACAACTGTTTGGAGTAGTTTGTAAGCGCTCTTGCTTTGTGTGCTCATTGCGGGCTTTCAGTCACCCTCACCCCTCTTGAGACCTAGTCTTGACCGCCGCGATCGCTACCTTGATTGGTCTGGCTCGTCCAGAGGTTACCCTGTTCCAAGTAATTAGGTTGGCCTTCTGAACTTCTGCGCCACCAGGACAGAGTTCAGAAATCCGTCTTAACAAATTGGTGTACAGCGGTGGGATACGACTGAAGGTATCCAGTGTTGCGCTCGAACTAAGGCATTTCAGGTTATTCCAAACAGTACACGTAGTGAATTGTTGTAATATAACTTTAAAAAGGCCATAGTTCTATCAAACAGTATGGAAGCAAATACCTTGTTAACTTTAAATGCTTCCAAATCAGAAACATTGAAGAAGATGTGTGCGGAGAGAGGTGTTTCCTCTCAAGGCACTAAATTGGAAATGATCCAGAGAATCGTGGCGTGGCAAGAAGCGCAGCTTGACGCTATAACTTCCGAGGACAGTGCAGAAGGTGGTGGGGCTGCTCTCACTGGTAGAACCGACGGTTCTGCCGCTGCACTGATCCATCGCGACCACGAGGACAGGGAGGATGTGATGTCTAATGTTTCCTCTGCCAGTGTTGATGGGGAGGCTATGCTTGAATTCAAGAAGCAAGAGCTGCGGTTTAGGCAGCAGGAGCTTGAATTCAGCATAGCCAAACTAAAAATCGAACAGGCAGAAAAACAGAAAGACAGGGATCACCAGTTGGAACTGGCCAAGCTTCAGGTTGCAAATGGGTCCAAGGGTCCTGGACATGGCTCTGGGGCTTCCTCTCATCCACGGTTTCCGAAAGATCTGCTCAGTGTGTATGAAGAAAGGAATGACATTATGGACTGGCTGAATGCGTTTGAGTATGCATGCGAGGTTCAAGAAGTTGACAATGCTGATAAGATTGCTTGGCTGCTCAGTAGACTGCCCCATTCTGGCTGCAGTGCCATTATGGAAATGTCGAAGGCTGAGCGGGCTGATTTCGCAATGTTAAAGCAAACTCTCATTTTAAAGTTTGGGAAGACTCCGGCCCAATATTTAAAGCGTTTTCGAGAGTATAAGAAAAAGGAAGGTGGTACTTGGGTATCTTATGTCGCTGAATCTTTGAAAAACTTAACTGGCTGGGTCGAAGGTTATAAGGCTTCTACCTTCGAAGGCATGATCAATCTGGTCATGCTGGAACACATTTTTGCTTCTTCTTCCCCGGAGCTTAAGCAGCATTTGGCCGATTCGAAGGAGATAGATCCTAAGAAGCTGGCCATTGCAGCAGACTTATGGGTGTCACATCGAGTGTCCCATAAGGACAAAAATCCTGGTAAGCAGGAGGAAGGGAAAAAGTCCAAAGATATGGAGGGTGGGGAATCTGCTAAATCTTCTTCCCATAAGGGCCACAAAAAGAAAAACAAGGGTAAGACACAAGAGAACTCACAGGGTAGTGGAGGTTCGCCTCCGAAACAGAACTCTGGTTACAATAAGCCTCCCTACGTAGACAGACCCACTGGGGCTTGTTTTTCTTGTGGAGCAACTGACCATGTGAAGGGGGATCCCCGGTGTAAGGTTAGACCTTTGGGGGTCCACTCCGCTAATCTGGCCTTCTCCTCCTACGAGGAAGAAGAGATTACAGGAGCATCCTTCTCCTCAGACTCATTTCCCAGCGGGATAGAGGCTGAGGTAGTTTTAGTGTCCCTGGGTTCCTGGGAGCCTAAAGTTGCAGAGGCTTATGCTAGGATTCCGGATAATACCAAGCACTACTTTAAAGACAGCGTGCTGATCAATGGAGTGGATACTCCAGCTCTTAGGGATAGTGGGTGCAGTCGAACAGTAGTGGATTCTACCTTGGTAGACTCAGAGGAAGTTGCCAGAGCTACTCTGATGCCCACTAAGTTTGCTGACGGCCCCCTCCGTATGTTTCCCGTGATCCCTGTAAATCTTACTTTAAATGGTACAGCAGTCAGGATTCCAGTGAGCATTCAGAGAAACGTCCCGGGAAAGGTCTTGCTGGGTAATGATCTCAGAGCTTTAGGGCTCGTAGGAGACACTGCCGAAAGACCCTACACACGGTCTCAAGCACGGGCAGCATTGGCCAAGTCCAATACGCCGCCCCAGCCGAAGGGGAAACCCAAGGCGAAGGGAGTCTACAAGTCAAGACGAGGGAAAGAGAATATTCCCCCGAGCTCGCCTACCACTGCGGTGGAGGAAGTTGGTCAATCGCCCGGGCCTGACGAGGAGGTGGCGATGCCTGAAGTTTTCGACCCCAACGATCATCCTGAACTAAAAGACTTGTTAGTTGAAGGAGGTCCTGATAGGGACGAATTCAGTAAAGGCCAACGTGAGTGCCCATCTCTGGAAGGCCTAAGGAGACAGGCCTGCTCCCAGCTTGAGGGTGAGCCTCCTGGGAAGCATAGGATTTATTGGGAAGGTGGACTCCTGTATAGTGAGCCCACAGAGTCTACAGAAGGAGACCATAGGAGGTTGGTGGTTCCCCTTGCTGTTAGGCCCTCCCTCCTGCAGTTGGCGCATGAAGTTCCCCTTGCTGGTCACCTTGGTATGAAGAGGACCAAGCAAAGGTTATCCATGCACTTCTACTGGCCCAAGATGGGGGTGCAAGTAGAAAGTCACTGCAGGAGTTGTGCCTCCTGCCAGTTGTCTGGTAAGGTTGGCGCGACAATCCAAGCTCCGTTGGTACCGCTCCCAGTTGTGGGGGTACCATTTGAAAGGGTAGGGATCGACATCGTTGGTCCCCTTGACCCGCAAACATCCTCGGGCAATAGGTTTATCCTGGTGCTGGTCGACCATGCAACCAGGTATCCTGAGGCCATCCCATTGAAAACTGTAACTGCCAAGTCAGTTGCAAAAGCTTTACTCGGCATATTTACTAGGGTTGGCTTCCCTAAAGAAGTTGTGTCAGATCGTGGCAGCAACTTTATGTCGAAGTATATGCAGGCTATGTGGAAAGAATGTGGGGTCACCTACAAGTTCTCTTCTGCATACCACCCCCAGACCAATGGTCTGGTGGAACGTTTCAACAGAACGTTAAAAAGCATGATTGGGGCTCTGGAGGAGCCCCAGAGAAGAAAATGGGATCTTCTTTTACCATGCCTACTTGGCAGGTACTTTGAGCACAAGGCTCCACTCTTCGCAGGGCTCGGACTTCCATCTAGTTAGGTGCCTCTGAAGGCGAACTGAGTCTAAAGCGTTATCGCACTGCCTGTTTTCCTTTCCTTTCAGGTGGACTACATATTTCGTGCTTTAAACGCTTGCGACTGTGTATTTGTATATATATTGTGTTGATATGGTATGTGTTGGTTTAATATTGTGATATTGTGATTTTCTCGCTACGGTCATTATTTTAAAGGCCTTAAAATAAATGTGTATCTATTTTTGATATAACAACTGTTTGGAGTAGTTTGTAAGCGCTCTTGCTTTGTGTGCTCATTGCGGGCTTTCAGTCACCCTCACCCCTCTTGAGACCTAGTCTTGACCGCCGCGATCGCTACCTTGATTGGTCTGGCTCGTCCAGAGGTTACCCTGTTCCAAGTAATTAGGTTGGCCTTCTGAACTTCTGCGCCACCAGGACAGAGTTCAGAAATCCGTCTTAACACATCTCATGCTGTAGGAAGGGTCTCAGGTTTGGAAAAGGAAGGAGTTGGATATCACATTTCATGTTAGAGGTAGGATCTCAGGTTTGGTATTAGAGGCATTGAGATATCACATCTCATGCTATCAGAAGGGTATCAGGATTGGAATGGGAAGGAGTTGGATATCACATCTCATGCTAAAGGGAGGGTCTCAGGTTTGGAATGGGAAGGATTTGGATATCACATCTCATGTTATAGGAAGGACCTTAGGTTTGGTATTAGAAGCATTGAGATATCACATCTCATGCTATAGGAAGGGTCTCGGGATTGGAATGGGAAGGAGTTGGATATCACATCTCATGTTATAGGAAGGATCTCAGGTTTGGTATTAGAAACATTGAGATATAACATCTCATGCTATAGGAAGGGTCTCAGGATTGGAATGGGAAGGAGTTGGATATCACATCTCATGCTATGGGAAGGGTCTCAGGTTTGGTATTAGAAGCATTGTGATATCACATCTCATGCTATAGGAAGGGTTTCAGGTTTGGTAGAAGCATTGAGATATCACATCTCATGCTATAGGAAGAGTCTCAGGTTTGGGAAGGGAAGGATTTGGATTTCACATCTCATGTTATAGGATGGTTCTCATGTTTGGTTTTTGAAGCATTGAGATATCACATCTCATGCTATCGGAAGGGTCTCAGGTTTGGAATGGGAAGGAGTTGGATATCACATCTCATGTTATAGGAAGGGTCTCAGGTTTGGAATGGGAAGGAGTTGGATATGACATCTCTTGTTATAGGGAGGGTCTCAGGATTTGAATGGTAAGGAGTTGGATATCACATCTCATGCTATAGGAAGGGTCTCAGGCTGGAATGGGAAGGATTTGGATATCACATCTCATGTTATATACAGGAAGGGTCTCAGGATTGGAATGGGAAGGATTTGGATATCACATCTCTTGCTATAGGAAGGGTCTCAGGTTTTTTATTAGAAACATTGAGATATCACATCTCATGCTATAGGAAGGGTTTTAGGATTGGAATGGGAAGTATTTGGATATCACATCTCATGCTAAAGGAAGGGTCTCAGGTCTGGAATGGGAAGGAATTGGATATCACATCTCATGTTATAGGAAGGGTCTCAGGTTTTTTATTAGAAACATTGAGATATCACATCTCATGTTATAGGACGGTTCCCAGGTTTGGTATTAGAAGCATTGAGATATCACATCTCATGCTATAGGAAGGGTCTCAGGATTGGAATGTGAAGGATTTGGATATCACATCTCATGCTAAAGGAAGGGTCTCAGGTTTGGTAGAAGCATTGAGATATCACATCTCATGCTATAGGAAGGGTCTCAGGATTTGAATGGCAAGGAGTTGGATATCACATCTCATGCCATAGGAAGGGTCTCAGGTTTGGTATAAGCATTGAGATATCACATCTCTGCTATCGGAAGGTTCTCAGGATTGGATTGGGAAGGAGTTGGATATCCCTTCTCATGCTATAGGAAGTGTCTCAGGTTGGAATGGGAAGGAGTTGAATATCACATCTCATGTTATAGGAAGGGTCTCAGGATTGGAATGGGAAGGATTTGGATATCACATCTCTTGCTATAGGAAGGGTCTCAGGATTGGAATGGGAAGGATTTGGATATTTCCCATTCCAATCCTGAGACCCTTCCTATAACATGAGATGTGATATCCAACTCCTTCCCATTCCAATCTGAGACACTTCCTATAGCATGAGAAGGGATATCCAACTCCTTCCCAATCCAATCCTGAGACCCTTCCGATAGCAGAGATGTGATATCTCAATGCTTATACCAAACCTGAGACCCTTCCTATGGCATGAGATGTGATATCCAACTCCTTGCCATTCAAATCCTGAGACCCTTCCTATAGCATGAAAAGGGATATCCAACTCCTTCCCAATCCAATCCTGAGACCCTTCCGATAGCAGAGACGTGAAATCTCAATGCTTCTACCAAACCTGAGACTCTTCCTTTAGCATGAGATGTGATATCCAAATCCTTCACATTCCAATCCTGAGACCCTTCCTATAGCATGAGATTTGATATCTCAATGCTTCTAATACCAAACGTGAGATCCTTCCTATAACATGAGATGTGATATCCAAATCCTCCCCTTCCAAACCTGAGACCCTCCCTTTAGCATGAAATGTGATATCCAACTCCTTCCTATTCCAATCCTGAGACTCTTCTGATAGCATGAGATGTGATATCTCAATGCTTCTAATACCAAACCTGAGATCCTTCCGATAGCATGAGATGTGATATCTCAATGCTTCTAATACCAAACCTGAGATCCTTCCTATAACATGAGATGTGATATCCAAATCCTTCCCCTTCCAAACCTGAGACCCTCCCTTTAGCATGAGATGTGATATCTAACTCCTTCCCATTCCATTCCTGAGACCCTTCTGATAGCATGAGATGTGATATCTCAATGCCTCTAATACCAAACCTGAGATCCTACCTCTAACATGAAATGAGATATCCAACTCTTTCCCCTTCCAAACCTGAGAGCCTTCCTATAGAATGAGATGTGATATCCAAGTCCTTCCCATTTCAATACTGAGACCCTTCCTATAGCTTGAGATGTGATATCCAACTCCTTCCCATTCCAATTCTGAGACCCTTCCTATAGCATGAGATGTGATATCTCAATGCTTATACCAAACCTGAGAGCCTACCTATAACATGAGATGTGATATCCAAGTCCATCCCATTCCAATCCTTAGACCCTTCCTACAGCATGCGATGTGATATCTCAATGATTTTAATACCAAACCAGAGACTCTTCCTATAACATGAGATGGGATATCCAACTCCTTCCCATTCCAATTCTGAGACCCTTCCTATACTATGAGACTTGATATCTCAATGCTTCTAATACCAAACCTGAGACCCGTAATATAACATGAGATGTGATATCCAAATCCTTCCCCTTCCAAACCTTAGACCCTTCCTTTATCATGAGATGTGATATCCAACTCATTCCCATTCCAATCCTGAGACCCTTCCGATATCATGAGATGTGATATCTCAAAGCTTCTAATATCAAACTTGAGACCCTCCCTATAGCATGAGATGTGATATCCAAGTCCTTCCCATTCCAATCCTGAGACCCTTCCTATAGCATGAGATGTGATATCTCAATGCTTCTAATACCAAACCTGAGACCCTTCCTATAACATGAGATGGGAATATCCAACTCCTTCCCATTCCAATCTTGAGACCCTTCCGATAGCAGAGATGTGATATCTCAATGCTTATACCAAACCTGAGATCCTTCCTATAACATGAGATGTGATATCCAACTCCTTCCCATTCCAATCCTGAGACACTTCCTATAGCATGAGATGTGATATCTCACTGCTTATACCAAACCTGAGACCCTTCCCATAGCAGGAGATGTGATATCCAACTCATTCCCATTCCAATCCTCAGACCCTTCCTATAGCATGAGATGTGATATCTCAATGCTTCTAATGTCAAACTTGAGACCCTACCTATAGCATGAGATGTGATATCCAAGTCCTTCCCATTCCAATCCTGAGACACTTCCTATAGCATGAGATGTGATATCTCAATGCTTCTAATACCAAACCTGAGACTCTTCCTATAACATGAGATGGGATATCCAACTCCTTCCCATTCCAATCCTGAGACCCTTTTGATAGCAGAGATGTGATATCTCAATGTTTTTACCAAACCTGAGACCCTTCCTACGGCATGAGATGTCATATTCAACTCCTTCCCATTCCAATCCTGAGACCCTTCCTATAGCATGAGATTTGATATCCAACTCCTTCCCATTCCAATCCTGAGACCCTTCCTATAGCATGAGATGTGATGTCTCAATGCTTCTAATACCAAACCTGAGATCCTTCCTATAACATGAGATGTGATATCCAACTCCTTCCATTCCAATCCTGAGACCCTTCCTATAGCATGAGATGTGATATCTCAATGCTTATACCAAACCTGAGACCCTTCCTATAGCATGAGATGTGATATCCAACTCCTTCCCATTCCAATCATGAGACCCTTCCTATAGCATGAGATGTGATATCTCAATGCTTCTAATACCAAACCTGAGATCCTTCCTCTAACATGAAATGTGAGATCCAACTCCTTCCCTTTCCAAACCTAAGAGCCTATCTATAGCATGAGATGTGATATCCAAGTCCTTCACATTCCAACCCTTAGACCCTTCCTACAGCATGCAATATGATATCTCAATGATTCTAATAACAAACCTGAGACCCGTCCTATAACATGAGATGGGATATCCAACTCCTTCCCATTCCAATCCTGAGACACTTCCGATAGCAGAGATGTGATATCTCAATGTTTATACCAAACCTGAGACCCTTCCTATAACATGAGATGTGATATCCAACTCCTTCCCGTTCCAAACCTGAGACCCTTCCTTTAGCATGAGATGTGATATCCAGCTCCTTCCCATTCCAATCCTGAGACACTTCCGATAGCATGAGATGTGATATCTCAATGCTTCTAATATCAAAACTGAGACCCTCCCTATAGCATGATATGTGATATCTAAGTCCTTCCCATTCCAATCCTGAGACCCTTCCTATAGCATGAGATGTGATATCTCAATGCTTCTACCAAACCTGAGACCCTTCCTTTAGCATGAGATGTAATATCCAACTCCTTCCCATTCCAATCCTGAGACCCTTCCTATAGCATGAGATGTGATATCTCAATACTTCTAATACCAAACCTGAGATCCATCCTATAACATGAGATGTGATATCCAACTCCTTCCCTTTCCAAACCTGAGAGCCGTTCTATAGCATGAGATGTGATATCCAGGTCCTTCCCATTCCAATCCTTAGACCCTTCCTACAGCATGCAATATGATATCTCAATGATTCTAATAACAAACCTGAAACCCGTCCTATAGCATGAGATATGATATCCAAGTCCTTCCCATTCCAATCCTGAGACCCTTCCTATAACATGAAATGTGATATCCAACTCCTTCCCATTCCAACCTGAGACCCTTCCTATAGCATGAGATGGGATATCCAACTTCTTCCAAATCCAATACTGATACCCTTCCGATAGCATGAGATGTGATATCCCAATGCTTCTACCAAACCTGAGACCCATACTATGGCATGAGATGTGATATCAAACTCCTTCCCATTCCAATCCTGAGACCCTTCCTATAGCTTGAGGTGTGATATCCAACTCCTTCCCATTCCAATTCTGAGACCCTTCTTATACCATGAGACTTGATATCTCAATGCTTCTAATATTAAACCTGAGACCCGTCCTATAACATGAGATGTGATATCCAAATCCTTCCCCTTCCAAACCTTAGACCCTTGCTTTATCATGAGATGTGATATCCAACTCCTTCCCATTCCAATCCTGAGACCCTCCGATATCATGAGATTTGTTATCTCAATGCTTCTAATATCAAACTTGAGACCCTCCCTATAGCATGAGATGTGACATCCAAGTCCTTCCCATTCCAATCCTGAGACCCTTCCTATAGCATGAGATGTGATATTTCTATGCTTCTAATACCAAACCTGAGACCCTTCCTATAACATGAGATGGGATATCCAACTCCTTCCCATTCCAATCCTGAGACCTTTCCGATAGCAGAGATGTGATATCTCAATGCTTATACCAAACCTGAGAACCTTCCTATGGCCTGAGATGTCATATACAACTCCTTCCCATTCCAATCCTGAGACCCTTCCTTTAGCATGAGATGTGATATCTCAATGCTTATACCAAATCTGAGACCCTTCCTATAGCATGAGATGTGATATCCAATTCCTTCCCATTCCAATCCTGAGACCCTTCCTATAGCATGAGATGTGATATCTCAATGCTTATACCAAACCTGAGAGCCTACCTATAACATGAGATGTGATATCCAAGTCCATCCCATTCCAATCCTTAGACCCTTCCTACAGCATGCGATGTGATATCTCAATGATTCTAATACCAAACCAGAGACTCTTCCTATAACATGAGATGGGATATCCAACTCCTTCCCATTCCAATCCTGAGCCGCTTCCGATAGCAAAGATGTGATATCTCAATGCTTATACCAAACCTGAGACCCTTCCTATAACATGAGATGTGATATCCAACTCCTTCCCGTTCCAAACCTGAGACACTAACTATAGCATATGTGATATCCAACTCCTTCCCATTCCAAACATGAGACCCTTCCTATAGCAAGAAAGTAATATCCAACTCCTACCCATTCCAATCCTGAGACCCTTCCTATAGCAAGAGATGTGATATCCAAATCCTTCCCATTCCAATCCTGAGACCCTTCCTATAACATGAGATGTGATATCCAACTCCTTCCCATTCCAATCCTGAGACACTTCCTATAGCATGAGATGTGATATCTCAATGCTTCTAATACCAAACCTGAGACTCTTCCTATAACATGAGATGGGATATCCAACTCCTTCCCATTCCAATCCTGAGACCCTTTTGATAGCAGAGATGTGATATCTCAATGTTTATACCAAACCTGAGACCCTTCCTACGGCATGAGATGTCATATTCAACTCCTTCCCATTCCAATCCTGAGACGCTTCCTATAGCATGAGATTTGATATCCAACTCCTTCCCATTCCAATCCTGAGACCCTTCCTATAGCATGAGATGTGATATCTCAATGCTTATACCAAACCTGAGACCCTTCCTATAGCATGAGATGTGATATCCAACTCCTTCCCATTCCAATCCTGAGACCCTTCCTATAGCATGAGATGTGATATCTCAATGCTTCTAATACCAAACCTGAGATCCTTCCTCTAACATGAAATGTGAGATCCAACTCCTTCCCTTTCCAAACCTAAGAGCCTATCTATAGCATGAGATGTGATATCCAAGTCCTTCACATTCCAACCCTTAGACCCTTCCTACAGCATGCAATATGATATCTCAATGATTCTAATAACAAACCTGAGACCCGTCCTATAACATGAGATGGGATATCCAACTCCTTCCCATTCCAATCCTGAGACACTTCCGATAGCAGAGATGTGATATCTCAATGTTTATACCAAACCTGAGACCCTTCCTATAACATGAGATGTGATATCCAACTCCTTCCCGTTCCAAACCTGACACCCTTCCTTTAGCATGAGATGTGATATCCAGCTCCTTCCCATTCCAATCCTGAGACACTTCCGATAGCATGAGATGTGATATCTCAATGCTTCTAATATCAAAACTGAGACCCTCCCTATAGCATGATATGTGATATCTAAGTCCTTCCCATTCCAATCCTGAGACCCTTCCTATAGCATGAGATGTGATATCTCAATGCTTCTACCAAACCTGAGACCCTTCCTTTAGCATGAGATGTGATATCCAACTCCTTCCCATTCCAATCCTGAAACCCTTCCTATAGCATGAGATGTGATATCTCAATACTTCTAATACCAAACCTGAGATCCTTCCGATAACATGAGATGTGATATCTCAATACTTCTAATACCAAACCTGAGATCCATCCTATAAAATGAGATGTGATATCCCACTCCTTCCCTTTCCAAACCTGAGAGCCGTTCTATAGCATGAGATGTGATATCCAGGTCCTTCCCATTCCAATCCTTAACCCTTCCTACAGCATGCAATATGATATCTCAATGATTCTAATAACAAACCTGAGACCCGTCCTATAGCATGAGATATGATATCCAAGTCCTTCCCATTCCAATCCTGAGACCCTTCCTATAACATGAAATGTGATATCCAACTCCTTCCCATTCCAACCTGAGACCCTTCCTATAGCATGAGATGGGATATCCAACTTCTTCCAAATCCAATACTGATACCCTTCCGATAGCATGAGATGTGATATCCCAATGCTTCTACCAAACCTGAGACCCATACTATGGCATGAGATGTGATATCAAACTCCTTCCCATTCCAATCCTGAGACCCTTCCTATAGCTTGAGGTGTGATATCCAACTCCTTCCCATTCCAATTCTGAGACCCTTCTTATACCATGAGACTTGATATCTCAATGCTTCTAATATTAAACCTGAGACCCGTCCTATAACATGAGATGTGATATCCAAATCCTTCCCCTTCCAAACCTTAGACCCTTCCTTTATCATGAGATGTGATATCCAACTCCTTCCCATTCCAATCCTGAGACCCTTCCGATATCATGAGATTTGTTATCTCAATGCTTCTAATATCAAACTTGAGACCCTCCCTATAGCATGAGATGTGACATCCAAGTCCTTCCCATTCCAATCCTGAGACCCTTCCTACAGCATAAGATGTGATATCTCTATGCTTCTAATACCAAACCTGAGACCCTTCCTATAACATGAGATGGGATATCCAACTCCTTCCCATTCCAATCCTGAGACCTTTCCGATAGCAGAGATGTGATATCTCAATGCTTATACCAAACCTGAGAACCTTCCTATGGCCTGAGATGTCATATACAACTCCTTCCCATTCCAATCCTGAGACCCTTCCTTTAGCATGAGATGTGATATCTCAATGCTTATACCAAATCTGAGACCCTTCCTATAGCATGAGATGTGATATCCAATTCCTTCCCATTCCAATCCTGAGACCCTTCCTATAGCATGAGATGTGATATCTCAATGCTTATACCAAACCTGAGAGCCTACCTATAACATGAGATGTGATATCCAAGTCTATCCCATTCCAATCCTTAGACCCTTCCTACAGCATGCGATGTGATATCTCAATAATTCTAATACCAAACCAGAGACTCTTCCTATAACATGAGATGGGATATCCAACTCCTTCCCACTCCAATCCTGAGCCGCTTCCGATAGCAGAGATGTGATATCTCAATGCTTATACCAAACCTGAGACCCTTCCTATAACATGAGATGTGATATCCAACTCCTTCCCGTTCCAAACCTGAGACACTAACTATAGCATATGTGATATCCAACTCCTTCCCATTCCAAACATGAGACCCTTCCTATAGCAAGAAAGTAATATCCAACTCCTACCCATTCCAATCCTGAGACCCTTCCTATAGCAAGAGATGTAATATCCAAATCCTTCCCATTCCAATCCTGAGACCCTTCCTATAACATGAGATGTGATATCCAACTCCTTCCCATTCCAACCTGAGACACTTCCTATAGCATGAGAAGGGATATCCAACTCCTTCCCAATCCAATCCTGAGACCCTTCCGATAGCAGAGATGTGATATCTCAATGCTTATACCAAACCTGAGACCCTTCCTATGGCATGAGATGTGATATCCAACTCCTTGCCATTCAAATCCTGAGACCCTTCCTATAGCATGAGAAGGGATATCCAACTCCTTCCCAATCCAATCCTGAGACCCTTCCGATAGCAGCGACGTGATATCTCAATGCTTCTACCAAACCTGAGACCCTTCCTTTAGCATGAGATGTGATATCCAAATCCTTCACATTCCAATCCTGAGACCCTTCCTATAGCATGAGATGTGATATCTCAATGCTTCTAATACCAAACCTGAGATCCTTCCTATAACATGAGATGTGATATCCAATTCCTTCCCATTCCAAACCTGAGACCCTTCCTATTGGATGAGATGTGATATCCAACTCCTTCCCATTCCAACCTTGAGACCCTTCCTATAGCATGAGATGTGATGTCTCAATGCTTCTAATACCAAACCTGAGATCCTTCCTATAACATGAGATGTGATATCCAACTCCTTCTATTCCAATCCTGAGACCCGTCCTATAGCATGAGATGTGATATCTCAAGGCTTATACCAAACCTGAGACCCTTCCTATAGCATGAGATGTGATATCCAACTGCTTCCCATTCCAATCCTGAGACCCTTCCTATAGCATGCAATATGATATCTCAATGATTCTAATAACAAACCTGAGACCCGTCCTATAGCATGAGATATGATATCCAAGTCCTTCGCATTCCAATCCTGAGACCCTTCCTATAACATGAAATGTGATATCCAACTCCTTCCCATTCCAACCTGAGACCATTCCTATAGCATGAGATGGGATATCCAACTTCTTCCAAATCCAATACTGATACCCTTCCGATAGCATGAGATGTGATATCCCAATGCTTCTACCAAACCTGAGACCCATACTATGGCATGAGATGTGATATCAAACTCCTTCCCATTCCAATCCTGAGACCCTTCCTATAGCTTGAGGTGTGATATCCAACTCCTTCCCATTCCAATTCTGAGACCCTTCTTATAGCATGAGACTTGATATCTCAATACTTCTAATATTAAACCTGAGACCCGTCCTATAACATGAGATGTGATATCCAAATCCTTCCCCTTCCAAACCTTAGACCCTTCCTTTATCATGAGATGTGATATCCAACTCCTTCCCATTCCAATCCTGAGACCCTTCCGATATCATGAGATTTGTTATCTCAATGCTTCTAATATCAAACTTGAGACCCTCCCTATAGCATGAGATGTGACATCCAAGTCCTTCCCATTCCAATCCTGAGACCCTTCCTATAGCATGAGATGTGATATCTCTATGCTTCTAATACCAAACCTGAGACCCTTCCTATAACATGAGATGGGATATCCAACTCCTTCCCATTCCAATCCTGAGACCTTTCCGATAGCAGAGATGTGATATCTCAATGCTTATACCAAACCTGAGAACCTTCCTATGGCCTGAGATGTCATATACAACTCCTTCCCATTCCAATCCTGAGACCCTTCCTTTAGCATGAGATGTGATATCTCAATGCTTATACCAAATCTGAGACCCTTCCTATAGCATGAGATGTGATATCCAATTCCTTCCCATTCCAATCCTGAGACCCTTCCTATAGCATGAGATGTGATATCTCAATGCTTATACCAAACCTGAGAGCCTACCTATAACATGAGATGTGATATCCAAGTCTATCCCATTCCAATCCTTAGACCCTTCCTACAGCATGCGATGTGATATCTCAATAATTCTAATACCAAACCAGAGACTCTTCCTATAACATGAGATGGGATATCCAACTCCTTCCCATTCCAATCCTGAGCCGCTTCCGATAGCAGAGATGTGATATCTCAATGCTTATACCAAACCTGAGACCCTTCCTATAACATGAGATGTGATATCCAACTCCTTCCCGTTCCAAACCTGAGACACTAACTATAGCATATGTGATATCCAACTCCTTCCCATTCCAAACATGAGACCCTTCCTATAGCAAGAAAGTAATATCCAACTACTACCCATTCCAATCCTGAGACCCTTCCTATAGCAAGAGATGTGATATCCAAATCCTTCCCATTCCAATCCTGAGACCCTTCCTATAACATGAGATGTGATATCCAACTCCTTCCCATTCCAACCTGAGACACTTCCTATAGCATGAGAAGGATTATCCAACTCCTTCCCAATCCAATCCTGAGACCCTTCCGATAGCAGAGATGTGATATCTCAATGCTTATACCAAACCTGAGTCCCTTCCTATGGCATGAGATGTGATATCCAACTCCTTGCCATTCAAATCCTGAGACCCTTCCTATAGCATGAGAAGGGATATCCAACTCCTTCCCAATCCAATCCTGAGACCCTTCCGATAGCAGCGACGTGATATCTCAATGCTTCTACCAAACCTGAGACCCTTCCTTTAGCATGAGATGTGATATCCAAATCCTTCACATTCCAATCCTGAGACCCTTCCTATAGCATGAGATGTGATATCTCAATGCTTCTAATACCAAACCTGAGATCCTTCCTATAACATGAGATGTGATATCCAATTCCTTCCCATTCCAAACCTGAGACCCTTCCTATTGGATGAGATGTGATATCCAACTCCTTCCCATTCCAACCTTGAGACCCTTCCTATAGCATGAGATGTGATGTCTCAATGCTTCTAATACCAAACCTGAGATCCTTCCTATAACATGAGATGTGATATCCAACTCCTTCCATTCCAATCCTGAGACCCGTCCTATAGCAAGAGATGTGATATCTCAAGGCTTATACCAAACCTGAGACCCTTCCTATAGCATGAGATGTGATATCCAACTGCTTCCCATTCCAATCCTGAAACCCTTCCTATAGCATGAGATGTGATATCTCAATGCTTCTAATACCAAACCTGAGATCCTTCCTCTAACATGAAATGTGATATCCAACTCCTTCCCTTTCCAAACCTAAGAGCCTATCTATAGCATGAGATGTGATATCCAAGTCCTTCACATTCCAACCCTTAGACCCTTCCTACAGCATGCAATATGATATCTCAATGATTCTAATAACAAACCTGAGACCCGTCCTATAACATGAGATGGGATATCCAACTCCTTCCCATTCCAATCCTGAGACACTTCCGATAGCAGAGATGTGATATCTCAATGCTTATACCAAACCTGAGACCCTTCCTATAACATGAGATGTGATAACCAAATCCTTCCCATTCCAAACCTGAGACCCTTCCTTTAGCATGAGATGTGATATCCAGCTCCTTCCCATTCCAATCCTGAGACACTTCCGATAGCATGAGATGTGATATCTCAATGCTTCTAATATCAAAACTGAGACCCTCCCTATAGCATGATATGTGATATCTAAGTCCTTCCCATTCCAATCCTGAGACCCTCCCTATAGCATGAGATGTGATATCCAACTCCTTCCCATTCCAATCCTGAGACCCTTCCTATAGCATGAGATATGATATCTCCATACTTCTAATACCAAACGTGAGATCCTTCCGATAACATGAGATGTGATATCCAAATCCTTCCCCTTCCAAACCTGAGACCCTCCTTTAGCATGAAATGTGATATCCAACTCCTTCCTATTCCAATCCTGAGACTCTTCTGATAGCATGAGATGTGATATCTCAATGCTTCTAATACCAAACCTGAGATCCTTCCGATAGCATGAGATGTGATATCTCAATGCTTCTAATACCAAACCTGAGATCCTTCCTATAACATGAGATGTGATATCCAAATCCTTCCCCTTCCAAACCTGAGACCCTCCCTTTAGCATGAGATGTGATATCTAACTCCTTCCCATTCCATTCCTGAGACCCTTCTGATAGCATGAGATGTGATATCTCAATGCCTCTAATACCAAACCGGAGATCCTACCTCTAACATGAAATGAGATATCCAACTCTTTCCCCTTCCAAACCTGAGAGCCTTCCTATAGCATGAGATGTGATATCCAAGTCCTTCCCATTCCAATACTGAGACCCTTCCTATAGCTTGAGATGTGATATCCAACTCCTTCCCATTCCAATTCTGAGACCCTTCCTATAGCATGAGATGTGATATCTCAATGCTTATACCAAACCTGAGAGCCTACCTATAACATGAGATGTGATATCCAAGTCCATCCCATTCCAATCCTTAGACCCTTCCTATTGGATGAGATGTGATATCCAACTCCTTCCCATTCCAACCTTGAGACCCTTCCTATAGCATGAGATGTGATGTCTCAATGCTTCTAATACCAAACCTGAGATCCTTCCTATAACATGAGATGTGATATCCAACTCCTTCCATTCCAATCCTGAGACCCGTCCTATAGCATGAGATGTGATATCTCAAGGCTTATACCAAACCTGAGACCCTTCCTATAGCATGAGATGTGATATCCAACTGCTTCTCATTCCAATCCTGAGACCCTTCCTATAGCATGAGATGTGATATCTCAATGCTTCTAATACCAAACCTGAGATCCTTCCTCTAACATGAAATGTGATATCCAACTCCTTCCCTTTCCAAACCTAAGAGCCTATCTATAGCATGAGATGTGATATCCAAGTCCTTCACATTCCAACCCTTAGACCTTTCCTACAGCATGCAATATGATATCTCAATGATTCTAATAACAAACCTGAGACCCGTCCTATAACATGAGATGGGATATCCAACTCCTTCCCATTCCAATCCTGAGACACTTCCGATAGCAGAGATGTGATATCTCAATGCTTATACCAAACCTGAGACCCTTCCTATAACATGAGATGTGATATCCAAATCCTTCCCGTTCCAAACCTGAGACCCTTCCTTTAGCATGAGATGTGATATCCAGCTCCTTCCCATTCCAATCCTGAGACACTTCCGATTGCATGAGATGTGATATCTCAATGCTTCTAATATCAAAACTGAGACCCTCCCTATAGCATGATATGTGATATCTAAGTCCTTCCCATTCCAATCCTGAGACCCTCCCTATAGCATGAGATGTGATATCCAACTCCTTCCCATTCCAATCCTGAGACCCTTCCTATAGCATGAGATATGATATCTCAATACTTCTAATACCAAACGTGAGATCCTTCCGATAACATGAGATGTGATATCCAAATCCTTCCCCTTCCAAACCTGAGACCCTCCCTTTAGCATGAAATGTGATATCCAACTCCTTCCTATTCCAATCCTGAGACTCTTCTGATAGCATGAGATGTGATATCTCAATGCTTCTAATACCAAACCTGAGATCCTTCCGATAGCATGAGATGTGATATCTCAATGCTTCTAATACCAAACCTGAGATCCTTCCTATAACATGAGATGTGATATCCAAATCCTTCCCCTTCCAAACCTGAGACCCTCCCTTTAGCATGAGATGTGATATCTAACTCCTTCCCATTCCATTCCTGAGACCCTTCTGATAGCATGAGATGTGATATCTCAATGCCTCTAATACCAAACCTGAGATCCTACCTCTAACATGAAATGAGATATCCAACTCTTTCCCCTTCCAAGCCTGAGAGCCTTCCTATAGCATGAGATGTGATATCCAAGTCCTTCCCATTCCAATACTGAGACCCTTCCTATAGCTTGAGATGTGATATCCAACTCCTTCCCACTCCAATTCTGAGACCCTTCCTATAGCATGAGATGTGACATCTCAATGCTTATACCAAACCTGAGAGCCTACCTATAACATGAGATGTGATATCCAAGTCCATCCCATTCCAATCCTTAGACCCTTCCTACAGCATGCGATGTGATATCTCAATGATTCTAATACCAAACCAGAGACTCTTCCTATAACATGAGATGGGATATCCAACTCCTTCCCATTCCAATTCTGAGACCCTTCCTATACTATGAGACTTGATATCTCAATGCTTCTAATACCAAACCTGAGACCCGTAATATAACATGAGATGTGATATCCAAATCCTTCCCCTTCCAAACCTTAGACCCTTCCTTTATCATGAGATGTGATATCCAACTCCTTCCCATTCCAATCCTGAGACCCTTCCTATAGCATGAGATGTGATAT
The DNA here is from genome assembly GCF_040938575.1 of Ambystoma mexicanum. Lineage (NCBI taxonomy): Eukaryota > Metazoa > Chordata > Amphibia > Caudata > Ambystomatidae > Ambystoma > Ambystoma mexicanum. Next base: position 2,704,065 of record NW_027182443.1, read on the forward strand.
CTCAATGCTTCTAATACCAAACCTGAGACCCTTCCTATAACATGAGATGGGAATATCCAACTCCTTCCCATTCCAATCTTGAGACCCTTCCGATAGCAGAGATGTGATATCTCAATGCTTATACCAAACCTGAGATCCTTCCTATAACATGAGATGTGATATCCAACTCCTTCCCATTCCAATCCTGAGACACTTCCTATAGCATGAGATGTGATATCTCACTGCTTATACCAAACCTGAGACCCTTCCCATAGCAGGAGATGTGATATCCAACTCATTCCCATTCCAATCCTCAGACCCTTCCTATAGCATGAGATGTGATATCTCAATGCTTCTAATGTCAAACTTGAGACCCTACCTATAGCATGAGATGTGATATCCAAGTCCTTCCCATTCCAATCCTGAGACACTTCCTATATCATGAGATGTGATATCTCAATGCTTCTAATACCAAACTTGAGACTCTTCCTATAACATGAGATGGGATATCCAACTCCTTCCCATTCCAATCCTGAGACCCTTTTGATAGCAGAGATGTGATATCTCAATGTTTATACCAAACCTGAGACCCTTCCTACGGCATGAGATGTCATATTCAACTCCTTCCCATTCCAATCCTGAGACCCTTCCTATAGCATGAGATTTGATATCCAAATCCTTCCCATTCCAATCCTGAGACCCTTCCTATAGCATAAGATGTGATGTCTCAATGCTTCTAATACCAAACCTGAGATCCTTCCTATAACATGAGATCTGATATCCAACTCCTTCCATTCCAATCCTGAGACCCTTCCTATAGCATGAGATGTGATATCTCAATGCTTATACCAAACCTGAGACCCTTCCTATAGCATGAGATGTGATATCAAACTCCTTCCCATTCCAATCCTGAGACCCTTCCTATAGCATGAGATGTGATATCTCAATGCTTCTAATACCAAACCTGAGATCCTTCCTCTAACATGAAATGTGAGATCCAACTCCTTCCCTTTCCAAACCTAAGAGCCTATCTATAGCATGAGATGTGATATCCAAGTCCTTCACATTCCAACCCTTAGACCCTTCCTACAGCATGCAATATGATATCTCAATGATTCCAATAACAAACCTGAGACCCGTCCTATAACATGAGATGGGATATCCAACTCCTTCCCATTCCAATCCTGAGACACTTCCGATAGCAGAGATGTGATATCTCAATGTTTATACCAAACCTGAGACCCTTCCTATAACATGAGATGTGATATCCAACTCCTTCCCGTTCCAAACCTGAGACCCTTCCTTTAGCATGAGATGTGATATCCAGCTCCTTCCCATTCCAATCCTGAGACACTTCCGATAGCATGAGATGTGATATCTCAATGCTTCTAATATCAAAACTGAGACCCTCCCTATAGCATGATATGTGATATCTAAGTCCTTCCCATTCCAATCCTGAGACCCTTCCTATAGCATGAGATGTGATATCTCAATGCTTCTACCAAACCTGAGACCCTTCCTTTAGCATGAGATGTGATATCCAACTCCTTCCCATTCCAATCCTGAGACCCTTCCTATAGCATGAGATGTGATATCTCAATACTTCTAATACTAAACCTGAGATCCTTCCGATAACATGAGATGTGATATCTCAATACTTCTAATACCAAACCTGAGATCCATCCTATAACATGAGATGTGATATCCAACTCCTTCCCTTTCCAAACCTGAGAGCCGTTCTATAGCATGAGATGTGATAACCAGGTCCTTCCCATTCCAATCCTTAGACCCTTCCTACAGCATGCAATATGATATCTCAATGATTCTAATAACAAACCTGAGACCCGTCCTATAGCATGAGATATGATATCCAAGTCCTTCCCATTCCAATCCTGAGACCCTTCCTATAACACGAAATGTGATATCCAACTCCTTCCCATTCCAACCTGAGACCCTTCCTATAGCATGAGATGGGATATCCAACTTCTTCCAAATCCAATACTGATACCCTTCCGATAGCATGAGATGTGATATCCCAATGCTTCTACCAAACCTGAGACCCATACTATGGCATGAGATGTGATATCAAACTCCTTCCCATTCCAATCCTGAGACCCTTCCTATAGCTTGAGGTGTGATATCCAAGTCCTTCCCATTCCAATACTGAGACCCTTCCTATAGCTTGAGATGTGATATCCAACTCCTTCCCATTCCAATTCTGAGACCCTTCCTATAGCATGAGATGTGATATCTCAATGCTTATACCAAACCTGAGAGCCTACCTATAACATGAGATGTGATATCCAAGTCCATCCCATTCCAATCCTTAGACCCTTCCTACAGCATGCGATGTGATATCTCAATGATTCTAATACCAAACCAGAGACTCTTCCTATAACATGAGATGGGATATCCAACTCCTTCCCATTCCAATTCTGAGACCCTTCCTATACTATGAGACTTGATATCTCAATGCTTCTAATACCAAACCTGAGACCCGTAATATAACATGAGATGTGATATCCAAATCCTTCCCCTTCCAAACCTTAGACCCTTCCTTTATCATGAGATGTGATATCCAACTCCTTCCCATTCCAATCCTGAGACCCTTCCGATATCATGAGATGTGATATCTCAAAGCTTCTAATATCAAACTTGAGACCCTCCCTATAGCATGAGATGTGATATCCAAGTCCTTCCCATTCCAATCCTGAGACCCTTCCTATAGCATGAGATGTGATATCTCAATGCTTCTAATACCAAACCTGAGACCCTTCCTATAACATGAGATGGGAATATCCAACTCCTTCCCATTCCAATCTTGAGACCCTTCCGATAGCAGAGATGTGATATCTCAATGCTTATACCAAACCTGAGATCCTTCCTATAACATGAGATGTGATATCCAACTCCTTCCCATTCCAATCCTGAGACACTTCCTATAGCATGAGATGTGATATCTCACTGCTTATACCAAACCTGAGACCCTTCCCATAGCAGGAGATGTGATATCCAACTCATTCCCATTCCAATCCTCAGACCCTTCCTATAGCATGAGATGTGATATCTCAATGCTTCTAATGTCAAACTTGAGACCCTACCTATAGCATGAGATGTGATATCCAAGTCCTTCCCATTCCAATCCTGAGACACTTCCTATAGCATGAGATGTGATATCTCAATGCTTCTAATACCAAACTTGAGACTCTTCCTATAACATGAGATGGGATATCCAACTCCTTCCCATTCCAATCCTGAGACCCTTTTGATAGCAGAGATGTGATATCTCAATGTTTATACCAAACCTGAGACCCTTCCTACGGCATGAGATGTCATATTCAACTCCTTCCCATTCCAATCCTGAGACCCTTCCTATAGCATGAGATTTGATATCCAACTCCTTCCCATTCCAATCCTGAGACCCTTCCTATAGCATGAGATGTGATGTCTCAATGCTTCTAATACCAAACCTGAGATCCTTCCTATAACATGAGATCTGATATCCAACTCCTTCCATTCCAATCCTGAGACCCTTCCTATAGCATGAGATGTGATATCTCAATGCTTATACCAAACCTGAGACCCTTCCTATAGCATGAGATGTGATATCCAACTCCTTCCCATTCCAATCCTGAGACCCTTCCTATAGCATGAGATGTGATATCTCAATGCTTCTAATACCAAACCTGAGATCCTTCCTCTAACATGAAATATGAGATCCAACTCCTTCCCTTTCCAAACCTAAGAGCCTATCTATAGCATGAGATGTGATATCCAAGTCCTTCACATTCCAACCCTTAGACCCTTCCTACAGCATGCAATATGATATCTCAATGATTCCAATAACAAACCTGAGACCCGTCCTATAACATGAGATGGGATATCCAACTCCTTCCCATTCCAATCCTGAGACACTTCCGATAGCAGAGATGTGATATCTCAATGTTTATACCAAACCTGAGACCCTTCCTATAACATGAGATGTGATATCCAACTCCTTCCCGTTCCAAACCTGAGACCCTTCCTTTAGCATGAGATGTGATATCCAGCTCCTTCCCATTCCAATCCTGAGACACTTCCGATAGCATGAGATGTGATATCTCAATGCTTCTAATATCAAAACTGAGACCCTCCCTATAGCATGATATGTGATATCTAAGTCCTTCCCATTCCAATCCTGAGACTCTTCCTATAGTATGAGATGTGATATCTCAATGCTTCTACCAAACCTGAGACCCTTCCTTTAGCATGAGATGTGATATCCAACTCCTTCCCTTTCCAAACCTGAGAGCCGTTCTATAGCATGAGATGTGATAACCAGGTCCTTCCCATTCCAATCCTTAGACCCTTCCTACAGCATGCAATATGATATCTCAATGATTCTAATAACAAACCTGAGACCCGTCCTATAGCATGAGATATGATATCCAAGTCCTTCCCATTCCAATCCTGAGACCCTTCCTATAACACGAAATGTGATATCCAACTGCTTCCCATTCCAACCTGAGACCCTTCCTATAGCATGAGATGGGATATCCAACTTCTTCCAAATCCAATACTGATACCCTTCCGATAGCATGAGATGTGATATCCCAATGCTTCTACCAAACCTGAGACCCATACTATGGCATGAGATGTGATATCAAACTCCTTCCCATTCCAATCCTGAGACCCTTCCTATAGCTTGAGGTGTGATATCCAACTCCTTCCCATTCCAATTCTGAGACCCTTCTTATACCATGAGACTTGATATCTCAATGCTTCTAATATTAAACCTGAGACCCGTCCTATAACATGAGATGTGATATCCAAATCCTTCCCCTTCCAAACCTTAGACCCTTCCTTTATCATGAGATGTGATATCCAACTCCTTCCCATTCCAATACTGAGACCCTTCCGATATCATGAGATTTGTTATCTCAATGCTTCTAATATCAAACTTGAGACCCTACCTATAGCATGAGATGTGACATCCAAGTCCTTCCCATTCCAATCCTGAGACCCTTCCTATAGCATGAGATGTGATATCTCTATGCTTCTAATACCAAACCTGAGACCCTTCCTATAACATGAGATGGGATATCCAACTCCTTCCCATTCCAATCCTGAGACCTTTCCGATAGCAGAGATGTGATATCTCAATGCTTATACCAAACCTGAGAACCTTCCTATGGCCTGAGATGTCATATACAACTCCTTCCCATTCCAATCCTGAGACCCTTCCTTTAGCATGAGATGTGATATCTCAATGCTTATACCAAATCTGAGACCCTTCCTATAGCATGAGATGTGATATCCAATTCCTTCCCATTCCAATCCTGTGACCCTTCCTATAGCATGAGATGTGATATCTCAATGCTTATAGCAAACCTGAGAGCCTACCTATAACATGAGATGTGATATCCAAGTCCATCCCATTCCAATCCTTAGACCCTTCCTACAGCATGCGATGTGATATCTCAATGATTCTAATACCAAACCAGAGACTCTTCCTATAACATGAGATGGGATATCCAACTCCTTCCCATTCCAATCCTGAGCCGCTTCCGATAGCAGAGATGTGATATCTCAATGCTTATACCAAACCTGAGACCCTTCCTATAACATGAGATGTGATATCCAACTCCTTCCCGTTCCAAACCTGAGACACTAACTATAGCATATGTGATATCCAACTCCTTCCCATTCCAAACATGAGACCCTTCCTATAGCAAGAAAGTAATATCCAACTCCTACCCATTCCAATCCTGAGACCCTTCCTATAGCAAGAGATGTGATGTCCAAATCCTTCCCATTCCAATCCTGAGACCCTTCCTATAACATGAGATGTGATATCCAACTCCTTCCCATTCCAACCTGAGACACTTCCTATAGCATGAGAAGGGATATCCGACTCCTTCCCAATCCAATCCTGAGACCCTTCCGATAGCAGAGATGTGATATCTCAATGCTTATACCAAACCTGAGACCCTTCCTATGGCATGAGATGTGATATCCAACTCCTTGCCATTCAAATCATGAGACCCTTCCTATAGCATGAGAAGGGATATCCAACTCCTTCCCAATCCAATCCTGAGACCCTTCCGATAGCAGCGACGTGATATCTCATTGCTTCTACCAAACCTGAGACCCTTCCTTTAGCATGAGATGTGATATCCAAATCCTTCACATTCCAATCCTGAGACCCTTCCTATAGCATGAGATTTGATGTCTCAATGCTTCTAATACCAAACCTGAGATCCTTCCTATAACATGAGATGTGATATCCAATTCCTTCCCATTCCAATCCTGAGACCCTTCCTATTGGATGAGATGTGATATCCAACTCCTTCCCATTCCAACCCTGAGACCCTTCCTATAGCATGAGATGTGATGTCTCAATGCTTCTAATACCAAACCTGAGATCCTTCCTATAACATGAGATGTGATATCCAACTCCTTCCATTCCAATCCTGAGACCCGTCCTATAGCATGAGATGTGATATCTCAATGCTTATACCAAACCTGAGACCCTTCCTATAGCATGAGATGTGATATCCAACTGCTTCCCATTCCAATCCTGAGACCCTTCCTATAGCATGAGATGTGATATCTCAATGCTTCTAATACCAAACCTGAGATCCTTCCTCTAACATGAAATGTGATATCCAACTCCTTCCCTTTCCAAACCTAAGAGCCTATCTATAGCATGAGATGTGATATCCAAGTCCTTCACATTCCAACCCTTAGACCCTTCCTACAGCATGCAATATGATATCTCAATGATTCTAATAACAAACCTGAGACCCGTCCTATAACATGAGATGGGATATCCAACTCCTTCCCATTCCAATCCTGAGACACTTCCGATAGCAGAGTTGTGATATCTCAATGCTTATACCAAACCTGAGACCCTTCCTATAACATGAGATGTGATATCCAAATCCTTCCCGTTCCAAACCTGAGACCCTTCCTTTAGCATGAGATGTGATATCCAGCTCCTTCCCATTCCAATCCTGAGACACTTCCGATAGCATGAGATGTGATATCTCAATGCTTCTAATATCAAAACTGAGACCCTCCCTATAGCATGATATGTGATATCTAAGTCCTTCCCATTCCAATCCTGAGACCCTCCCTATAGCATGAGATGTGATATCCAACTCCTTCCCATTCCAATCCTGAGACCCTTCCTATAGCATGAGATGTGATATCTCAATGCTTCTACCAAACCTGAGACCCTTCCTTTAGCATGAGATGTGATATCCAACTCCTTCCCATTCCAATCCTGAGACCCTTCCTATAGCATGAGATGTGATATCTCAATACTTCTAATACCAAACCTGAGATCCTTCCGATAACATGAGATGTGATATCTCAATACTTCTAATACCAAACCTGAGATCCATCCTATAACATGAGATGTGATATCCAACTCCTTCCCTTTCCAAACCTGAGAGCCGTTCTATAGCATGAGATGTGATAACCAGGTCCTTCCCATTCCAATCCTTAGACCCTTCCTACAGCATGCAATATGATATCTCAATGATTCTAATAACAAACCTGAGACCCGTCCTATAGCATGAGATATGATATCCAAGTCCTTCCCATTCCAATCCTGAGACCCTTCCTATAACACGAAATGTGATATCCAACTCCTTCCCATTCCAACCTGAGACCCTTCCTATAGCATGAGATGGGATATCCAACTTCTTCCAAATCCAATACTGATACCCTTCCGATAGCATGAGATGTGATATCCCAATGCTTCTACCAAACCTGAGACCCATACTATGGCATGATATGTGATATCAAACTCCTTCCCATTCCAATCCTGAGACCCTTCCTATAGCTTGAGGTGTGATATCCAACTCCTTCCCATTCCAATTCTGAGACCCTTCTTATACCATGAGACTTGATATCTCAATGCTTCTAATATTAAACCTGAGACCCGTCCTATAACATGAGATGTGATATCCAAATCCTTCCCCTTCCAAACCTTAGACCCTTCCTTTATCATGAGATGTGATATCCAACTCCTTCCCATTCCAATCCTGAGACCCTTCCGATATCATGAGATTTGTTATCTCAATGCTTCTAATATCAAACTTGAGACCCTACCTATAGCATGAGATGTGACATCCAAGTCCTTCCCATTCCAATCCTGAGACCCTTCCTATAGCATGAGATGTGATATCTCTATGCTTCTAATACCAAACCTGAGACCCTTCCTATAACATGAGATGGGATATCCAACTCCTTCCCATTCCAATCCTGAGACCTTTCCGATAGCAGAGATGTGATATCTCAATGCTTATACCAAACCTGAGAACCTTCCTATGGCCTGAGATGTCATATACAACTCCTTCCCATTCCAATCCTGAGAACCTTCCTTTAGCATGAGATGTGATATCTCAATGCTTATACCAAATCTGAGACCCTTCCTATAGCATGAGATGTGATATCCAATTCCTTCCCATTCCAATCCTGTGACCCTTCCTATAGCATGAGATGTGATATCTCAATGCTTATAGCAAACCTGAGAGCCTACCTATGACATGAGATGTGATATCCAAGTCCATCCCATTCCAATCCTTAGACCCTTCCTACAGCATGCTATGTGATATCTCAATGATTCTAATACCAAACCAGAGACTCTTCCTATAACATGAGATGGGATATCCAACTCCTTCCCATTCCAATCCTGAGCCGCTTCCGATAGCAGAGATGTGATATCTCAATGCTTATACCAAACCTGAGACCCTTCCTATAACATGAGATGTGATATCCAACTCCTTCCCGTTCCAAACCTGAGACACTAACTATAGCATATGTGATATCCAACTCCTTCCCATTCCAAACATGAGACCCTTCCTATAGCAAGAAAGTAATATCCAACTCCTACCCATTCCAATCCTGAGACCCTTCCTATAGCAAGAGATGTGATATCCAAATCCTTTCCATTCCAATCCTGAGACCCTTCCTATAACATGAGATGTGATATCCAACTCCTTCCCATTCCAACCTGAGACACTTCCTATAGCATGAGAAGGGATATCCAACTCCTTCCCAATCCAATCCTGAGACCCTTCCGATAGCAGAGATGTGATATCTCAATGCTTATACCAAACCTGAGACCCTTCCTATGGCATGAGATGTGATATCCAACTCCTTGCCATTCAAATCCTGAGACCCTTCCTATAGCATGAGAAGGGATATCCAACTCCTTCCCAATCCAATCCTGAGACCCTTCCGATAGCAGCGACGTGATATCTCAATGCTTCTACCAAACCTGAGACCCTTCCTTTAGCATGAGATGTGATATCCAAATCCTTCACATTCCAATCCTGAGACCCTTCCTATAGCATGAGATGTGATATCTCAATGCTTCTAATACCAAACCTGAGATCCTTCCTATAACATGAGATGTGATATCCAATTCCTTCCCATTCCAAACCTGAGACCCTTCCTATTGGATGAGATGTGATATCCAACTCCTTCCCATTCCAACCCTGAGACCCTTCCTATAGCATGAGATGTGATGTCTCAATGCTTCTAATACCAAACCTGAGATCCTTCCTATAACATGAGATGTGATATCCAACTCCTTCCATTCCAATCCTGAGACCCGTCCTATAGCATGAGATGTGATATCTCAATGCTTATACCAAACCTGAGACCCTTCCTATAGCATGAGATGTGATATCCAACTGCTTCCCATTCCAATCCTGAGACCCTTCCTATAGCATGAGATGTGATATCTCAATGCTTCTAATACCAAACCTGAGATCCTTCCTCTAACATGAAATGTGATATCCAACTCCTTCCCTTTCCAA